>NC_051039.1:25578646-25866146 GCF_904848185.1 Acanthopagrus latus | reverse complement strand
TTGTGAATGATTTATAGGAGATGAAACATGTTGATCTCCCAATTAGTAGAGCTTTGTTAGCAGCCATTCTTCGTCAATACTGCAGGGAGGAAGAGTATCTACTAGGGATGTCCCGATCAGGTTTTTTTGCCCCCGAGTCCGAGTCTGAGTCATTTGATTCTGAGTATCTGCCGATATCGTGTCCTGATTTGATACTTCTATAATACATAAAAAAAATTAAAGAGCAAACAAACAGATCCAGGATGTCCCTTAGTTTATTCACCTTATTTTATCAACACTATCATAGATGTGATTGGCAAAGGACAAAAAAGCAGGAAAATATACGGCTCCACTATGTTTCTCTTTACATTTATTTTGTCCCGTTGTTGGCTAAGGAAGAAATATTTTGCCCCAAACATCCAAAATTCTTAGAACACACAGTGTTTCCTTGAGATTTTTTGTAGCAGCTGTGTTCTGAGTTGTAACATTGCTGCTTGAAAATATGTTAACCTCTTGAGCATTAAAGAACTTTATTACCAGTATTTTCTTTATCATTATATATTTTTTATGGAAACAATCTGTTTCAGAAGTCAGTGGGCCACATGACTTGGAAGCTATTGAGAAAAAAAAATCATAATTTCTGCATATTAATATTCACACAAAATAGAGGAAACACTAAAATACATTAAAAAAGAGCTGTGCCTCATTTGTCCAGTTTACTAATACAGAGGCACAAAAAGCATTGACAGCAGTGGCCGGTCATTATGTTTACCAGTACCCGACCATATATATTGTATATTGATGTAACATCCGATTCTGATTGAGACTGAAACCCCATGATCGGCCCCAATTTCTGATCACGTGATCAGATCAGGACATCCCTAGTATCTACAGCCACTACCCATGACAAGTGCAAATAGTTTAAGACACACCTTTAAGCAGGAATCCCTGTCATGATGGAAATGCTCTCTGCCGCACTAGGCCGATGTACCAAAGTAAACCCAGCCCAAGCCCCTCCTCGCTCCTCCTGGGCTGTGTGCAGGAGGGCAGTGGGTGTGGTGTGCGGGGCAGGCAGAAGGAGGCCACAGGAATCAGGACTGGGAGTTCAGTTGTGTTGACTTTCCCGCTCTATCACTCTGATACCTTGTGTGTTTTGGAGCTTGCACATATGCTAAAGGTTGAGAGCTTCACTCTCCGCTTTTCGCTCCATGTCTTTACATTGGGGTGTTTTAATAGTCTGTAAATACTAAAGCTAACAGATCCTGTAAATATTTAATAATTCCCTTGTCCTTTTAGGACTTGTATTTCACATGAACCACGTCCCTGTCGTGAGTCTGAGACAGTTTGGCTAAAGATTCCTCCATCCAGCCTCCCTTTTATGTGGCTTAATGTTATCTCTTCCCCGCAGCAACCGACACAACCACCAAGCTTTATGCAAATGAACACATAATGATGTCACCTAGAGACAACTGAGGACGTGATGTCTCTGGCCACTTCGGGAGCAAGTGCCAGCTACTTTCACTGGATAGGAGTGGGCAACACCAACTGAATGTAGAGTCAAGTAATAATAGTCTGTGATCTACAGTGTTGTTACAGGATTATACTGAGATTTTTTTTTTTTTTTTTTTGTGCAGATCAACAATATGAGAAAAAATATATGCTTAAATAGGGAATGGCAACCACATTATCACCAATGCATATGACACTTTTCATATTTATCCAGTGCACAATCTCTTGTTGCAGGTGTGCAGCAGGGTACACCGTAGCATTGCTTAGCAAACATTGGCCCACACACTCTGCCATGCAAGTGATCTCCCGAGTGACACTTTGTATTAGTTTGTGTGTTCAACATGAGTCATCTGTATTAAGCCTGAGACACAAGCGTTTAACACCTGCTGACAAACAGGGAGAGCCGCCAAGCCCCACCAGACACGCCGATGATCGACCTAACGTCAGCAGTTAGCCGCCTCTTCCGGCACAGCGAGCGGTGCAGCGTGGGTACTGTAGGTCTGAAAAGGTTTAGCGGCATCTTAAGACACAAGCCAGAGCCTCCCATGGAGAGGCCTAGTCAGCCCTTCACCCAGACTTTCCCTGCTTTCACAGCAAACTGACATCAAACAGCCCCTGTAGTGCTGAACACAGGACAGCAGAGAGGCGTAAACATGGCATGGGACAGCCGGGCTGACACTAAGTGCCACACCTAACTGTAGCTGAGCAGGAGGCACAGACAGGCGGGACCTCGATTTGTGTGCGTGCATGCGTGTGTGTTTGTGCACGTGCTTGTAGGTATGCGTCTTTGTGTGGGTCTTGTTTACAGAGCTTTTCTGTCATATGTCTTCATCTCCACTTTCTATCCCCTCACTGTTCTCGGGCTCCGTGGCTAAGCCAGCATGAGGCAGAGACACACTGTGCAGGTTTCATCCCTTAGCTTAGAGGTGAGTGTTTATGTTCTGTGTGTGTGTGAGAGAGAGAGAGAGAGAGAGAGAGAGAGAGAGAGAGAGAGAGAGAGAGAGAGACGTGGGAAAGATGGTGTGCATGTGTGTGTGAAACAGAACGTGTCCCCCTCAAAAATGTACGTTTCCTCTCTGAAAGTGTGCATTTGTGCCTTTCAAATTTGCCCTCATTTGCCCCTGTAGGTGCAAGCTTTTTATATCCACGCGTCTGTGTGTGTGTTTGTGAGTGCGCGTGTGTTTACCTCTACAGTCTGATCCCGAGCTTATACCCTGTGGCAGCCACCACCATTCAGAAGCTCTCTCCTTGGGGCATAATGCATGGAAAAAAAAAAAAAAAACAGGCTTAGGGGCACATCAATTCCACAGGCTTAAACCGAACGACGGGCGGTGTGTGCGTCGCCGGGGTTGCATTTGTGTGCTTTCTTCAGATGCATTTCCTTAAAGCCCTCCTGTTTTCTAGACAAATTGGGAGAGTGTGTGCGCGTGCGGGGAATCTTTGTCATATGTTAACCGCCACCATAATGGGCGTATCGAACCAAATGTCATATAAAAAGCAGGGGGGATTTAAGGGGATTCAGGCTTTTATTAAACGTCCATATTGTTTCCCCCACATCTGACAACTGAGACAAAGTGTTAAATACAAATGGATCCTCGTATCCCCAAATAAATATCACAGAGTCATGAATACACTTGATAATGATATCAGATGGAATGCGCTCTATTTAACTTGCGTTTTGTCTTCGCAGGCGAATCCTTTGACGGCAGTTATTAAAAGATAGTTTAGACTACTCAAAGATGAGGGATTGTGCCGTCCTTTGTACGTTCCCGCTATTCCATTAGCGTGAGCGGAACATGAGGAATATAGTATTAATATTTAAGACTGGCTGCTCACATTAGGGAGAAAAATGAAATGACATTTGAGAGGCTTCTGTTTGTTTTCAGATTTTTCCAAAAGCCTTTTTTAATGTCTCGCAAACAAAAGAGAAAATCTGCCCGTGGAGACTTTGCAAAACAAGAAAATGACAAGAAAGAGAACAAAAATGCCAAAGCATCACAGAGAGATAGGTCTGAAAACACATGGCCTTTTACATCTCACCCAGTGTCACGTATATGCCAGGCGAAATGTACACGTTTCGCTCACCATCTCGCCACCAAATCGCATATTCCGCGCGGCGAGATTAGTTCACCTAACTCACTCTTAGTGAATTTAAATCCCACAAAGCATTCATTTTGAAGAACATCATCATTATTTCATTTTCCCCGGCAAGTGAACAACACAATTTTCGTTTGATTACAAGCCGTGCACTCATGCATTATAAACGACCGAATCATTTCATTACATTTTTAAGTCATTGCGAGGGAACGGCACATGCTAAATCAGTATTCATAAGACCATATTTCTTGTTTGATGATAATTTCTCATTTCGCCAGATTAAACAGCATATTTTGGATAAAGGGGCTCCATAAAGCATTCAGAGTGAGCGGCGGAGGAGAAAAGAAAGAGGCGGAAGAGAGGAGAGAGATTGTGGGTGGGTGGAGGGGGGGGACTCATGAAGGGCATTTTAAGATATTTGGTTTGGTTGTATAATGAACTCTTTCTTTTGGTCCTCTGGAAATTTAATTACACACAGGACAACACTTGCCTGGATGTGTGTGCGCGTGTGTGTGCATGTGTTTCTAGGGAGTGGGAGCATGGTCGTGTGTGTGTGTGTGTGTGTGTGTGTGTGTGTGTGTGTGTGTGTGTGTGTGTGTGTGCGCGCGCACCGGGTGCTCCTCCCTCGGCATCCACAGAGCAGACACCAGACACAGCTCCGTCCAGAATGGCAGTCAGAATGTCAGTTCCATGCGAACGATCAAAGCGCTCCATGGCTCTCTGCTCCAACCACCAGGGGATTTACTGTCCCCATGATGAGCGGGGAGAGAGAATTAAGAGGACGGGCTGGAGAGAAGAAAGGGGGTGAGATTGAAGAGAAAGAGAGGAAGCAACAGACAAGGGCTGTGCGAAGAAATGAAAGGGGAAGCAAGGGAGGAGGAGGAAGAAGGGGAGAAACTGAAAGCAGAATGGCTAAGCATGGCTGAAAGGAGGCGAGAGAGCAAGAATGAGAGATGAGAAACAGATGGAGAAAAAAGGGACTGAGGGAGACGGAGATGAAGAGGAAAGGCAGAGGAAGGCGCCATTAGAGTGAAAATGAATGGAGAACTAAGAACCTAAGGGCTGAAAGCTTCTTAGAAGCTGAAGAGATGATTGCAAACTATCGCATTGCCCCTCTTCTTCCCTCTCTCCACGATACTCCCCTGTTCCAACCATACGCAGAGAGCAGAGTTGGATGACCGTGGGGGGGGGTGGGCAGGAGAGAACTGTGTCAAACAGCAGAGGTAGCTGAGGACCCGAGGCTTCAAAGAGTTCTGGGATGTTTTAATCCCTTTCTCTTTGTCTACCCATCTCTCTTCCCCGCTGCTGTTCTATCCATTCTAGTCCCCGCTGACCTATCCAACTATTGTTCCTTCTCGCTGGCTCCCGGCCACCTTTCATCTCTCCGCTCATTTGATTCATAATCAAAAGCCTAATCAGTAAGCAAGAGCAATGAAAACATTATGTAGCGCAGGAGTTACATTTTCATTTTATGCTGAGATAATCCCAATTCGCCTGAAAATTGTGTGATCAACCGTGTCGTTATTAAGGATTTAAAAAGGACAAAAACAAGTTTGTGTAAGAGTTACTTACCCTGATACTTGGGTTGTGTAGTTGTCTCTCTTTATGGCTGTATAAATCGGCTTCCCGCTCACAGGGAATTTAATGTGGAGATATGGAGGAAAATGTTAAGTACCTCTCCGTCATCCAGGGCCTTTTTAAGACTTGGCTACTTTACTCAACCCCTCGACTGGTTTTTTGATAAGACCCAGCCACTTGTCCACATCTTCCCTCCCCTCCACTATCCGCGGATTGAAATTCAAAGGGTAGCCACTAAATCTCTGAGGGTTATGGCATGGAATACAGAAAGATCAGTTGATGGCAGTTGAAAGTTGTCTGAAAGCAAATCGCATTTGCCGCTGCCCTGGAGGATCTGCATGCCAACCACAGCCAAACCAAGCTAATGTGTTTGGCCTCTTCACATCTTTGGGACACCATTGGCGGCGGGCAACTTAATTGTCGCAGTAGCAACCACTGCCAGATTATCCATCAGACTCAAGATTGTAATAACTCTGTCCTTTATATTTTTAGAATGTGCTCTCTGATATATAGATAGGCCAGTCCGGCAGGTGCCCCGAAAATTAGATTTGGTCTCCAGTTCTCAAGGGCCAGTCCACCTTAATGTAAACACAACCACCTCAGGCAATTGAACACAACCACACAAAACAATAGCTTTCACCATTGTACCCAAGAAGCTGGAAATCAAAAATGGCTCCTTCCATCCATTTGTACCCATTTCCATTTGACAGCTTGTTTGCTACGAATAGAATTGCCAAGCCACACAATGGTTTAGATTCTTGTTCACGGTCTATTGCATTCTGGCATCTTGGCTGCCTTCAGCAAACCCATGGGATGTAAACAATAAAATTCTAAATGTCTTTGACTACTTGAGCACAGCGCCCCCAGACGTCTTCAGGGTCATTCTGCTCTTGACCTGTCAGTCCTTGCGACCAAGTGGAGCGCCTAAACAAAATAACAGGCATAGACAATTAGTATGATATAAACATATGTTGTCTTCAAAAGCAGGGTGGGTAGGATTTGTTGGTTGCAATGTTTGACCCTATCTCTGTGGCTAAATGATGGCAGAAGTGCATGCAGTATCACCGAACAAATTGCTGCGGCTCAGATCTGGCTCACATTTAGCTGGCCTACACGCTGCGCAGGATGATGGCACAGATCCAGCCCACCAGACTAGAATGAAGTGTGACCTGGATTTTGGCCAGCTCAGCTTTATTGGGTTTGCTCTACACTGACATGCGGCTACGGTGTGGCCTGCTTGTGGCTCAAATCTGACAAACAGGAGTGGACCGTCCAAGTGCCATCATCCCGCGCAGTATGTGGGTCCGGATGAAGGTGTCTGGTACAGTTTTTGAAGCCCAGGGTCACTTCCCTCGAGCCATTCCTGAGCAGATTTTATGGTCTGGCAGGGCACATTGTCTACTGACACTGTTGGGGAGTGCGGATGCCATGAGGAGCTGAACTTGTCTTAAGTGTCAAGGGACATCCACATGAATGCCATGACCCAAGGTTTCCCAGCAGCACATTGCTTTGTAACAAGATGATCAATTTCCATTACTTCACCGGTCAGTGCTTTTAACGTTGTGGCTGATCAGTGTATCTTTAAACTTTACTTTAATGCTACATGGATCGGAATAAGGACACACTGGGCAATAATTCATCATTGTACTGACATCCATTACTGATATATACCTATCCTGTGCATACTAACGAGGGGCTGTAGACGATCCCACCCCACTGGCTGAAAAGAAGGGAACATCTTTTGGTTTCCAACACTTTTGTCTTTTTGCCAAGGCATGCCAGTGGTTTGACAAGTCTATTAATTATGAGCAGTTTGGCCAGAGAGTGATTTTACCATCTCAGATTGTTTGACTTGAACGATTTTCACAGCCTTGCATAAAAACGGTCCAACAATTCGGCAGAAAGGCAAAAAATAGAGACATGTCAGAAAAGAGCTTAATTTAGAATCCCATTAATCATCTCACAACCCACTCACTTTTATCTTGCATCCCTCCGACCCCCTTGTTGGGGTCCATTGTCTCATTGCCTGCACATAGGAAGGCGTCTACTCACATTCATAAGTCCGGAGAGTTTAAAGTTGCCACTGAACCTGTGCGTTGTTGGAGTTCGGGACAAAACTGGAGCTCACAAACATACTGGGAGAACATGCATCTCCACAGACATATCACCAGTCCCCATAAATATACAGCATATGTTTAGCTTTTCACTTCAATCTAATGTGATTCCTTCTAACTATATATATGCTATGCATGTGTCCAGGGCCTCTTTGAGCTCTCTAGCACATCCAGAGGCGACCTGTCACACACAACATCATAAGCATAATCAGAGAGCTCAAAGCGGGTATATATAAAACAAAACACCCACATCCCCACACCCACTGCACCTTCTGGCACTGCCAATATGTGACATCTATGTGCAAACTAAAACACTTCAAACCAGATTATTACACACACAGCAGCATAAGCATTCGCACATAGAAATATGTCAACACAACCCTCACACATATCTGTACAAATATGATTTCGAGGCTGACATGACATAGAACCACCAAATTATATGAAATTTCCCACTTGTATGCACCACTTGTGTCACCCTGTATGAATATTTACCCGTTATATTAGCATATGCCACCCTACCGTGTGGGAACCAGTGAAACATGATGGCTATTTCAACAGAAGAAATAACATCCATTTTTTAGCCAATTCTGCGAGTGAGCGAGATGGAGCTTTCATTGGAATGTTTTGACCTTGCGGCGTAGATGCTTAACATCCCAAGAATGAAATTGGCACTCCCAAAATGGATTTGGCCTGATGTGCAGAGGCTTATAACAAGTGCCAACTCTGTAGTATTTAAGAGGGTACTGGCAAAGAAACACTGTATGTGTGCGTATGTGCATGTGCGGGCGTATGTTTTACTCCACACACACACAAAGCTGCCAGTGTTTCATTCCTGGCTAAATATTTATAAAAGAAAGACACTAAGCAAGTCAGACAAACACAGACACACACAACCACACACACACACACTCCCTCACTCTGAGATGGACATTGGGGAGAGAAAGTGAGTGTAAGAAGGAGACAGACAGACAGAGAGAAGAAGGAGGAAGCTTATTATTTAATGTCCTACTTGGCAGAGAGCTGTCAGAAAACAGGAGAGTGGAGACTTGCCAGAGACTGACAGAACAAAATCACCATTCGTCTTCTTCTCTTCAAGACATGGACAAGCTTAATGAATTAAGATCCGACTCAAGCCCCGACTCTTACTTCTCCTGCTTGTGATGTGCGGGGCCTCATATTTGCGGGTTGTAGACCAGCGAGCACAACGCCAATATTCTGAGAGCTGTGGCATTACATCAAACACAAAGGCCGCCATTCATTGTTTTTAGAGCCTCATTACATGGAATGATCTCTCTATCAAGACCCCTAAACTCTCACTACTCTGGGCGCACACACACACACACACACACACACACACACACACACATAAAACGCACACAAAAGCCCATTACCTCAGGTGATGGCTCCACCAGCATTCCAAACAATGGTGGCAAAAGGCAAATTAGCAAACAATACGCTCTGCTCCCATAGCCTGAGCGATGAAAACAGTACAAGGCGAGCTAATGCATCTCCGGCAGGCCAGATTCCTGCCCCCGCTCTTATCTTCCCCTAACACGCTATCAGACAAATTAGCAATGGGGTCCACTTAAGAGTTTCTGTGCGTGTGTGTGTGTGTGCGCGCGCCTGCGTGTGTGCACGGGTGTGTAATCTTGTGTGCGCCTGTGCATTTAGCACTAGGGTCCACTCATCGTCTGCCTCCTCTCTTGATGTTATTTATGGCTGTTTAAATGATCTCAGACACCTCTCATTTGTTTAGACAGCTCCAATTGGCTTTCTGTCTGAAGAAAGAAGAAGAGAGGAGGGCTCGGGAGGCGTCGGGTGGGGTGAGACCGAGGGGGGGGGGGGATGGAGGGGAGGGAGGGTTTCCTGGCGGAGTGTGAGGGATGCTCAAGAACAGTAAAAGGTGTGGAAGGAGGCAACCGAGACGGATGAAAGGAGATGAGTTTGAAGGGGAGCAAGGGAGGAGGCGAGACAGGCAAAGTCAAGATAGGAGGGCGAGGAGTGACGAGGAGGAAAAGAGTTTAGGAAGGGGAATTTGCGAGGGAGCTGGGAAGACACAGAGGGTGAGGGTAAGTAGACCAGGCAGGGCAGCAGGTGAGAGGAGAGAGGGAGAGCAGCCTGTGTCTCACAAGGATCCACTTTGTTTAGTCCCACTGAAGCAAACATCACTTTTCAGCATCAGGGTTTTCACCTCCAGTGGTGAGCAGTATAAACCTTTTTCCATTACAGGAACGTGATATCGTAACACAAAGACTAACTGTGCACGCCAAGCAGTGTGCATAGTGACTTTATTACACTATCTGCTCACTCTCGCTGGTTACATTTTATAGGGTAACTTGCATCAAAATAATTATTTAAAATACAGACATGGTAGGACAGTCTGCCTCCATGTTCATGTTCACATTCTTGCTGAGAGTCAGATGAGAAGATCAATACAACTCTGCTACATATGAGCCTACAGGAGGGCCGGACTAGAATAATAATTTGGGTCAGAATCTCAGACCAGTCTTCATTGGTTTGTTGAAATATTTGTTTCTGCTTATGCCAGTTTATGCAATACACACAATCAGTGCATCATGAGTATACACCAACAGAAGGTTCATGAAGAACAGTGGTTCATAATCAGATTATGGTTAAAGGAGTAATATGTAAGAATTACAGTTGAAAACATTAGAATCAAATAAAATTAACAGAACATGAATAACAATCTGATGTTATGACCTCTGTGTAAGGTGTTGCAGATATAAGCTGAAGCTATCCACAGCCCATCTCGGTCCAAAGCTGCTGCTTGTGCCGCTGTCACAAATTCGTTGATATTGCACCTTTAAACTAAGAAGAGCATTTGTCCCAGAGTGGCGTCAGATTGTCATCAGCAGTGGTGGTTGTTCAGTGATGTGTTCAACACCAGTGAAGCACAGTTTCACATCACATTACTCATGTCCTCATTTGTTTTTATTGGGTTACTCTTGGAAGTGTTTATTTGCCCCACATGACCAGATTGCATTCCTGTACATTAGCCAAAACAAGCAACAAAACACACTGAGGGTGTGTTTCTATTTTTTTTTTTTTTTCAAATTCATCTCAACCTCTCAATCAACTCAGCAGTCACCAGACTCCAGCAAAATGTACATATTGTGTGTTTAAGTTAGAACAGCTATGTTTCTGGTAGAGCCTGTGCTCAAAAGTGGTGTGGGTACCACTGCCTGCTGTCTGGATCTGGCTAATGCATGCATTTATTTTGGAAGCTTGTACTTCTTATATGTATTGTTAATACTTGTTTCTTAAAAAAACAAAAAAAAAAACAAATAGGTGTTTGCAGTATGTGTAACTATTAGGTTTATGTATTGACTACATTTTTCAGTAATGTTTGAGTGGATTAGCTTTTTTCAAAGCTTTTCCAACAGCAACGCTTTCCAATAGCATCGTAGACCTCTCAGCTTGGTCCTGACTGAAATATCACAGCTATGGTTTGATGAATTGCCATCAACTTTTGTTCCCCAAAGGCTGAAGCCTTCTGACTTGAGTGGTCCCGTGGGTTTGTTTCCAGCAGCACTAACAGAGTCACATTTCTGATACTGAGTGAAATGCCTCGATAACTATCAGCTGAATTGCCATGACATTTGGTAGACAGCTCCAATTATCGATCCCTCAACGTTTCATCTTCTGCTATCATCAGGTCAGCATTCCATTTGTCCAAAACCTTCTTTTTGTGACCAGTTACCTAAGGAACTACACTGAGGACATTCCCCTCAGCTTCAACTGCACTCTCTCTTATTGCTTATCAGCGAATGTTAGGACATCAGACACAGTGAGATGAGATGGTAAAGTTTATAGCTGTTAATAACCAGCGTGGTTCACACTGTCACTCTTAGCGTGTTGGCACTGCTGTGCCTAAGCGCAGCTTCACAGGGCTGATAGCGTGTCTGGAGTGTCTTGATTCTTCAAGCAGAGCAGCGCGATCAAACGCTACATCACTTTTTTCCCTCTGACGAAAAAAAAACGCTCAAAAATGACTGCATCGCATCCCGCAGTCTGTTCTCCACTGGATTCCTCACCTGCACCACCACGTCTCTTGTATCATTAGAGAAGGAAGTAAGCAGGCTGGTTCAAGCTCCGTCGACCTCCTGCCGCGGTTGGGGCCCTCCTGTTCGTTTGACGGTACTTATGTTGAAAGTCGTGACCAAAAATATCAAAATCAGCTACATTTATCACCACCGTTATGTGTCTGACAACTGCACCGTGAAACGTCCTGGCCTTGAAACCCTAACTGGGACATTTCATTTCACAGCAGCTATGTTCTCGTTATGGAAAAGCCCTGAAAGTGTAAGTTGAGTCACATCCATGGGTTTGCATGGGTGTAGGTACATCTATCTCAGTACTGTGTGTTTGTGTGTCTGTGTGTGTCTGTGTGTGTGTGTGGTGCTTAGTGAAGAATCAAAGCGTACGGACCAGGAGTGAGAGAAGCCTTGTTTGTCTGATTAGGCCCCTCCAGGGAATACAGAGGAAGCTAGTGGGAGGGAGGGCATCTCTGCTCCGGTTGTTAAAACACAACGCACACACACTGACTCTCACACACAAAAGTTGCAATGATTCAGATGTAGACACAACTGCAAACACACTCACGCACGCTCAATTAAATTAGAATGTTTATGATGTAATTTCTCCTTTATTGTGCCTTGGTAGTGGTAGGTCTCTGGGCACTCTAATGTTAATTGCCACTGAGGCGTGCTGTGGCGCTTGCTGTTGTTTGTTGTTTCTGACAAGTTTGGGTTGTTGAGCCACATAAACAATGTTGTAAATACATGGTCAGCTCCGAGGGCAAAGTCTCCGGGTACCAATCTACTCATGCAGAATGAGACGTATAAATAGTGTCATACAGTTTATTCAGACTGGGAGGACAAACTTGAATCGAATATTTGGTCGCTCATTATTAACACAGAGCCAAAGGGATGCACACCCACAACAGTACTTTTCATTATTGCGAGAAAATTTAACCATACTGAAGATACAATGCATTTATTGTAATTAATACAATCAATTTGACCCATCTTAATGGTCAAAGCAGGACTGGGAACCATATCGCAACAAGCCAGGGAATCAAAGCAGATTTCACATGTAAAAGAATCCTTATTGGATGTAAGCAATGAGCCACATGGAGACCAAACCAACCCGTGTTTCCATTGAGCTGCTTGGATTATTTGTAAAATAGTTCAGAGGAGATTATCCCATAGCCTCTCACCGATAATTAATGTCTGAGTACTGTTTAACCATTCTTTCAGGCCCTTTTTTTGTTCCTAAAGCAATAATAGTAAAAGTCATGTGAGTACAAGAAGCCCTAGTTCTGTGACAAACCACAACAAGTGTAGGACAGCTCATTGTTCCAACAACCCATTATTCTGAAACCCCTATAGTCAAAAAAGGTCCCATTAGACTGAAAAGCCCATGAGTCCGACAGCATTCCATGCTGAGAAACAAAAGCCCACTGGTTCGAAGTCCCCTCTTTCCAAAAATACACTCACTCCCTGAGGTATTTGTTTTGTTCATAATATCTAAGTGTATCTGGACGTACATTCACACCAGAAGACATTATATGGTACATCGTGGTTACAGTAGTTACAATAACACTAACTTTTAATAATTACTTCTGTAAACTGCTTGTGATGTGTTAACAGTCACTCTCATATTGGTAGGCAGGGTATCTAGTATTATTTTAAATAATCAGAAAGACCAGAGGGCCATCAAAGTGACAGCAAATCATGACACCACAACATATTCAAATGTCTGAATCATATCTGACTTTTTTCTCAGAATGAACATGTGGTTAATGTTGTGAAACATTAAGAGCCAGGTGTAGGGATCACATCTACTTGGTTAGGTTTAGGAAAAGATCATGCTTTGGTTAAAATTAGTCACACTACTTTAGTTATGTAATTATGTTGGTGACACTAGATTGCGGATTGTGGGACCGGTCCGTGTTTGTTTTTGGAAAACTGGCAGTCCGACAAATGGGCTTTTGGTGTGATTGGACAGCTTTTTGGAATATTGGTCTGTCCTAATAATAATGGCATGGCAAGCATAAATAATTGGTATAGGAATGACTCTATAATGGAGTCCAATTTACATTCATATTCTCACTGTTAAACAAGGAAATTATTGTAAAAGGGATGACTTCTATTAAGTTAGTGGTGACATTGTTGTTCATTAAAGTCAAAGTAAAAATACTGACTAGCCTAATAGAAGAGTCTTGTAATAGTTTATATATTTATTGTTAACAAGTGTCATGAAAAAGACAGAAACCAGCCTTGAATTGATATAAGTATTTATCATGTATGGTCAAAGCCCTAAAAAAAAAAAAAAAAAAACTATTAACAGTGGAATTTGCCAACTGAAGGATAAACAAAATAATACCTTATCGTAAAAGCGTAGCATTCCACATATTTCTTTATTCCCGTATTATTACAAACATCACTTATGTAGTTTACATTTAGGCAATCCCACCCAGGCATTCAGCTCCTGTGAATGATTAGTAATGTACCAAATGTGTATTATGTTGCTTGTAATAGTCCTCAACAAATGCTCGATTCACTCCTTTTAACATTTGCTAAAAACTACAGTACCCAGGTGGTTTAGGAAATGTCTGTGCCTTTATTAAAAATCATACATTTGAATTATTTCTAAAAGGTTTATGTCTTCTAAGATCCACTTTGAGAGACAGACAAGCAAAGAGAAAAATGCAATAATAACAAACTAATCCCTTTTTATGGTGTATTGCTCCCTCCATACTTAACCCGAGATTCCTCCAGATAAGTGTCTGCTGCGTTACGGCTCCAATCCGGTTTTGCGCCACCATCCGCTAACCCCCACCAGTTACGTTGTCAACCGTACGGCGCAGTACGGTTGACAGCTGGTGTCACGAGGCCGAGGAGTTCCTGCGATAATCATATAATCACTCGCAACCGCAGTTAAAGGTATCTGTCATTAAAAACAACAGGAGGTGGTCCGGACTGAAGGATTAGCAGACGACCTTGTGTTTCTCTCTTTTTTGAGATTTGTGGGCTGGTGTCAACACAGAGTGTTTTAATTTGAAAAGTATCCAGATGTCATATTGTTGTTTGAGTGCTTGACTTCCTGTCTGCTCGGTGCTAAATTCAGTTGAATTGCTGCATCGTGCTCCAACATCCGCCAGAAATAGAAGTCTTGAGTATTTGTGCTGGAGGGCTTCAGACTGCCAGAGCTGGGATGGAGTAGATACGCAGCGCGCCGGACCTGGTGGATGTTAACACATAGACTAAAATGAAACCTATCAGCTCCGCTGGCGTGGCAGAGACATAACAGCAGACACGTATCTGGTGGAATCTAGGGGTTAAACAACTCGTAATAGTCCAGCTGCGAAGCTATCGATGCTCATGCCAACATCATTCCCAGTGAACTATTGAGATGCTGACCTAATATTTGTAGTGCAAGTATGTTTTCATTCATCCAGTGATGGACCGAGGCCAGGCTGTTATCTTTGTGGTTCATCCAGTCGGGATGGCTCATTGTACCACGTCTTCATGAATCACTATTTCCCATTGAACTAATTTACTGCCTCTCTCACGCTGTCTTGGAGACATTAAAGATACACTTCAGCCTCACACTGCATGTAATTGCAGGCCTAAGATGTTTGGATTTTTATTCCCCTTCTACCACACAGTGTTTAATTCAAAGACACACTTTCTTCTTTCAGGTACAACAGCACCAGCCACATCAAAGAACACACCAGCGAGCGAGCGCTGTGCACTAATTATTAATACAATGAGACAGGTTGGAAAATTCATGCATATCTGGAGCACTGACCTCTGCCGACATGTAGATTTGTCTTTGTGATGTATCTGCGGTGACTACAGTATGGGAAAGCAATAAGCGGCACAGTTAGAAAAGTAAGAGGGGATTTATCTGTGGCGGTGGTGAGCTGCTCGTTGATAAATGGGTTAAACAGATGCTTTCCTTTGAAGGTAAATGAATAAAAACTACTGAAAATGTGTAACTAGGTCAAAGTGGAAAAGGACTTAGCTTCATGGAAAGTGCTTTTAATGGAAAAAATGGATAATTATAAAGAAGGGAAATTATTATTATTATATATTGAATCAGGGAGTACTTGTAATCAGATGTCAAATGTGGTAAGTGATGATAATATAGGCTGAAAAAATGCAGCTCCAAAAAAATTCTAAATAAAGTTAAATTCAAGTTAAGTGAAAGCAAAAGATGAATTGTATGTGCCGGTTCATGTCAAGTCAAATAATGTGCTCTTTGAGTATACTGCAGATAATCATACGCTGCATGGCTTGACCACATTAAAGTGTGAAAAATGATGACTATGCAGAAGGTTAATAAGCAGCTTCAGTCATGGGCGTACTACCCTTTGATAGGTTGATCCTGTTGTAAAGAGAGTATATGGAGCAGATGAAGGACGAAAAGTTGCCATCCCGCCTGACCCATCCCACCGCCTCAGCAATCAATTCAGCTGTAATTACCAACGACGGCATTTGTCAGAGATCCGTATCTTATCTGAGTGGACCATTTGATAATAGGGTTATCAGTGGAAATGACTGGTGAGATCTTTACCACGTCAAGGATACACAAGGGTATTTGAGGACAGGCTTCCGCAAGAACAGTAGCTTATCAGATGAAGTACTGTTCAAAGGAAAGACAACAATGTTGGATGAAGTTTTTGTAGGAAGAGGAAATGCATTTTTTTTTTTTGTACAACAGCTACTGTGACAAAATAGCGTACATAACCAAACTTAAGATATAGTGTGTTTTTATAAAAAGATTAATATGCATTGAAAAACAGAAGGATCACAGAGGCATAGCAAAGCAGTCTGACACTGTGGGCCTGATCAATTGGGCTGTCATTTATATGTATCTAAACCAACACAATATCTAAACCAACACAATAATGTCGGAATCAGCCAAAATGACCCATTGCCCTTTGTCCCTGTCCTCACGCTGAGTGCTGCAGGTGCTTTTCCTTCATGTTCCCAGACAAGTTCACTAAGGAGGGTATACGTTTGTTCCACCCATGCCCATCTGTTGGTGCGCTGGTTGGATGGTCAGCAGGACTACCACACAAAGCTACTGAACATATTTCCACAAAATTTGGATGGACAAGAACCCCATGTGCTGCTGTTCCTTGATTGGTTGGGTTGGTTGGGTTAAGACATGAGAAGTGAAATGGGTTAGGGAAAGAATATCAGAGGCAGAACAGGGTGACGGCAATGAGTGCTTAAGATGTGAGAGAGGTTTTAATTTTCTTTTGTGATGAAAAGGACATACACTTTCCCCGATAATGTCAATCTTACCCCTCCAGGAATCCTTCGAAATGAACTCAATTCACCACAAAACATGGTGTGCGTGCCGTGTCTTCCCATCCACAGGATGGCCCTGTGGTATTCAGATGACGCACAACGGCACTGATTAGTACTGCAGATCAGCTACTGCTTTTAAACGCTATTGAAGTATCACTGTGAAGAGGCTCTGAGTTCACAAACCATTTAATCTATCCTTTCTCTTCACCTAATTATCATGTCAGCAGGCTGGGATCTATCCCAGCATGCCTTGGATAATCCCTGAATAGCTCACACTTTATCACAGGGCTAACATACGTTAACGCTAACCACTGCAACACCATTCCCTCATGAATGTAAGGTAGTGGCTATGCAGTATACAGATACTTTAGAAAGATGTCATCCACACCTTTAGTATAAGTTAAGTGAGGGAAAGTATATATACAGTACCAAACAGTAAATTAAATAAAAACCAAGATAATCTGACCTCCGCTCAACTAAATATTCTCTTGTGTCATTCTTCTACCTCAAAGAGCTTGTAAACAAATGCTATTATACCTCATATCCACTCACTGCGTGCCCTCTGACAGGCATTTCAGCATTAAGGAGGCAGTAACCGACATCCCCAGTTATAGCCTGTCTGGCTCAACAGTCTGGCAGAAATGCAAATAGTATTTCTCAGGTGCTTTCAATGTAGTGTAATACTTATTCCTCCAGATGCAAGACTGTTTTTTTTTCCACCAGTTTTATTTTTCTTTTGTGTCACAGTCCTTCAGTTCTGCTTTTTTCCCACATCACTACATCTCTGTGCCAGCTAGTTATCTGACAGAAAATATAAAATATACAATGAGCAGCGTGTTTGAAGTTGGATTGCGAGGGACGGTGACTTCTCTGCCCCGTTATGAGTGTTTCTCTGTAGTGATGTTGTGACTAGTGTTGTGGTGGGATGGATGTGCTGGGTGGTTTATTTAGTTCATTTCATGGCAAGAGGAGTCAAGAGGTTCCTCTTACTCTCCGAACAAGGACTCTTCCTTGAGCCTGCTATAGCTGCTCTCACAGGCCTTTTCCACTCGACACCAAACACACTGCACAAAGCCGCAGTGCAGCGCAACATTCAGTCTTTAATCTAGCCAGAAACGTGTGGAGTAGCTACACCGGCTACAACATTAAATGTACCTCTTACAATTTCATATGATCACTATCACTCACAATGTGACATTCTCCCACACAAATGTAAAGTGCAGGTGTGAGTGTAAAATGTTAAGAGGGACAGCTCAAAGGGCAAATGAGTACTAGGAGCAAATACAATAAGCATTTGCCGTTGCATGGCAACTGTTTGCCAACCTGAATTCTAAATTAAAAAAAGGAATGAAAATGTGAAGATAATAATTGATGAGCGGAATTTAGAGTATATGTGTTTGCTTGTGAGCATGAGAAGCTGATTAACACCGGGGGTTGAACAATTAAATTAATGAGAACGAATCCTTCTGTGCAGGTGCAGCA
The DNA here is from genome assembly GCF_904848185.1 of Acanthopagrus latus. Lineage (NCBI taxonomy): Eukaryota > Metazoa > Chordata > Actinopteri > Spariformes > Sparidae > Acanthopagrus > Acanthopagrus latus. The sequence goes on along the minus strand of NC_051039.1, from coordinate 25,848,037 downwards.
TTGTTCGCGTGTCTGTGTGACGCTGACGTAACACAGGATTTTAATAAAGTTCCAAAAAATACCACATCCCCCCCCCCGCCTCCCCTCGCCATGCCTGGTGTGTGTGTGTCTCTCTCTCACGGTGTTCCTGTTTCTCTCTCCTGGTGTCCGGCCTGTTCTCACCCCGGGTGTCTTCATCTCTCCCTGCTGGTGTCCATCTCTCTTCTTTCTCCTAAATCTGCCAAGATGTGAAAAATATAAAAATAGTTTTCTCTTTCAGTGTTGATCCATTTAAGACTCTATCAAATGATTAAAAGAATGTGTTTGCGCTCGTACCAAATTCTCTCAGCTTGACAAATGCCACAGTGTGTTTAACTTAATTTCCTTTCCACAAATAAACACCCAGTTATACAAATTCAAATTAAAAGTATTATTCAACCAGAACAAAAATAAATAAATAAATAAATAAATCATATTGACACATGAAGCATACCTCTGAATATATATATATATATATATATATATATATATATATATATATATATATATATATATATATATATATATATATATATATATATATATATATATATATATATATATATATATCTCAATTAGAGTTAAACATTTGCTTATGTTGAGTATGTAGATCAGCCACATCCAAACTACTACACAAAGGGTCGATGTTGCTGCAGGTTTTCTTTTCAAGCAAGCAGCACACCAGACCTTGCTCATTTAATCAACTGATCTCAGTCTTCAGAAAGATGATTGGTCACACTGTGTGCTCTTGACTGGTTGGAACAAAAATTCTGCAGCCACACGGCCCTTTGTGGAATACTTTGGACATGCCTGATGTAGATTCAGTGTCATTTAATTCATATTTCAATATGTAATGATGAATGTTTTTTTTTCACCTAATTGGGCAGACACTGATAATCACCGTTAATAATATTAGATGTTTCCACTAAGAAACTGTTTCTCTATAGCATGATTCTATTGCAAGTGGAGTATATCTACAGTACATCTTCACTGTGAGAATAACGCAAATGGGATCATTACCGGTATGTTTTGCAGCCTCTTATTCCGTCGCGAGCACTCCTCACCAACAGATCCTTATCCTTCTTTAAGCCATCCTTTTGAAAAGAACATTACGACCCTCTTCGAGTGTGCCACATTACCATAATTTTTCTCCTTTCAGAAGTGGATGGGGACGCAGTTACCTGTTTATTTTCCATTGCTTTCATCTTCACAAGTCCATTTTGAGTAACGTTGTGAGATGACAGGTTGCCAGGTCAAGGAAAACGTTCCAGCCCAAGCGCCTTTTGAAAACCCCACACATATGTTCCAAAAACAAAAGGCCAGGAAAAAGGGGCAGGTTGGAAACTCTGTTAGCAACAACAGCTGCAGAACAGGTGTTTTTTGATATCTCTGTTTCGCAGAGAAAAAAAAAACAAAAAAAAAAAAACTGTCAATAATTACAACGCTGGGAATAGTGTGGGGAACTAAATTTGAAAGGAAGACGTGAGTAATTCCAGAATGTGCAGGAGAAATATGCCCTGAATAATTTCAGCTCTTAACAATAAAAAAAAAAAAAAAAAAAAGTTGAAGCATCATTAAAACTTGTATCCCACTCTTCACAACTTTGGTGTATTTTTTTAAAATATGAATGTCATAATGTATTATTTAGTTACATAGTTAATCAGGCTGTGTGTTGGAAGAGGTTTCAGAGTCATATAGGTCTGACTCATTATTACCGATTTAAACACTGAGTAGACACCAGCAAAGCAACAGCTGGCTTGTTGTTTTGGACTGTATAAAATATATTTTTTTTTTACTATATTATCTTTTGCAACAACCCTTTCAGCCATTGAATAAAGAAAAGACAGTTTGGCGAACCCCAGAGAAGGCTGATCAACTTGATTTCCACCTATTTTTACAAAAAGCACTGCATCGTGACATTGTACGCAGAGAGTAGTGTAATACTTGAGGACACAGGTTTATATTTTTTATTTGAGGACACACATAGTTCATTTTCAAATGGGGGAGGGCAAATATAGTGCACAGTACTAAATGTTTAATATAAAGAGGGATTTTAGATGCAGAATTAGAGTCCCATGCTTTGGCTAAAGGTGAGTAAACCTACTTCATGAAGCTGAGGGAAAAGAATGCATACACAAAGGATATCCTAACATCAGACTTGATACACAAAGGAGGTTAGATTGAATGCACATTACATTCGATGGAGGGTAGGCAATGGGTTAAATCAAAACAAAACTATGAAATTTAGCCACTAGCTCAGCTAGGCACCAACATGAGTGTTATCATGTGAAAAACAGAATTGAGCAAAATTTTATTTTGGAATTTTCATCCCTGTCTGTTGGTTGGGTTTTCAAGAGGTTAACGTAAACTACAGAACTACAGAAAGAATTTCCAGAAAACAATGATTGAAGATATTCTTTGCCCAGAATAGACCCGATCATTTTTTGATATGGGTCTGGATAAAGAGACAGATCCAATATATATTTTTTTTTCTTGCTTTTTTTTTTTTTTTGAAAAGGAATTATTTGTAGAAAAAAAAATCCATAAGTGTTATTTGGGAATGAGAATCATAATTATTTTCTCAGGGAATAATGCATTGATCTTGATGAGAAAAAAAACAAACTAACCAACAAAAAAAAAAAACCACTGGTTTATTTAGGTGGCTTTTATCTATGAGTGGGTATGATTTGATGCAGACCCTGCATCTGGTGAGCTTCATTATGGTTAAGCTCACCAAGTTATGGGTGGTTCAACATTTGAATGATAAAGGGCTATTGGGTCTGTCATTGGATTAGACTTGCTTAAATTAAAGAAGGAGGTATGTGTTCTACTGAGTGCCATGTCCATAATTCCATGAACCACAAGACTGAATGACGTGATCAAAAGAGTTGTATTAGTTTTAAATGTACCAAACCCAGTCTCCATCGCTCATTCTGTAGTATGGTCCAGGGAACACATTTAATGCAAATTTATGAAACCCTGTTTTTCAAGCTTTAAGGCAGAAATAGATTTGTGCATAGCACTTAAGATATGCATTGACATTGTTTGGACTTATTTATACATCTATTTTTTGCTTTGGGTGATTTACAAATCACAGCCAAGTAAGCTGTAATTGATCTTTTATTATCAACATTCTATTGTGAAAACCTCATCATTAATCAATAATTACTCAGTGTGTTTAGCTATACAACCTACAGGACAGTTGGATTGATTACCATATTTTGAGTCTGTCCTATAAAACTTTCTCCAATGTAAATCAAATTAAAGAAGGCGGCACTTTCTTCTCTTTGACTGTCTGACTTTTGGAAGAACAAAGACTTGTATTTATCCTTCATCAGATCCATGTTTGCATCACGTCTGTCTCTCTCAATTCGCCCTTCCTTGACCTGATTTGTTTTGGTCCTTCATCATTTCCCCAGTCCTCTTGTTCGTTCTCTCACACTCTGATTCCTTTTCTTCTCCTCTGCTTGCGTGGAGGGCTTGCAAACAGACATCACTGACAATGAGAGCCAATTCGCTGTCAAGAAGGTCTGTCGTACGTGAGTTTATCTATGCACATGTGCTTGTGTGTGCAGTGTGATTCGTTCTGATTCGTGTTTGTTTCTGTGAAGTGTAATACAAGGTTATGGGGAGAAAATATTAGCATATTTGCCATCCTGTTTGAGACAATTGCTGGTCGTTGAAAAATCTTTGAGAAGGAATGACAGACAGAAGGAGCGAGTCGTCGCTGAGAGGGGACTGTTAGTGGAAGAGGGATTGCTCATTCTGGTTTTGATGTTGAGGTCAAGTTTATTTACAAGGAAAATCAACGGAGATAAAGACACCTGAAATTCAGACTAGATTAAAGTCCTGTGCAAGCAGACTATGCATAAAAGATGATTGCTTCAAGACGCCCACATGCTCACACACAAACATAATTTTAATCAGCCAAATATCAAGGTCTCCACACTCCATTCCGTGGTTACCATTCAAGGCGCCACCAGCTATGGAGTGAATTAATGTGTACCTTGAGATTTTCTCAAAAGTAAATAGAATCAGTGTCTTCATTACATTATAATCCCAAAACCGTATTGTAATCATCACTATTATTATATTAATATAATGCATTATGGAGGGGAAAAGTTACATGACCACACTGCTATTTGCCTGGCACCTCTTCTCGCTGTTATGAATGGACTTGTTTTTTATAGGAGTAAAAAAAACTATAAATTATTGATTTCAATTGAGTTTTGGTTTCAGTCCTTTTGCTGAAAATGTCAGTGTCAAATTTTAGTCTACATCTAAGACATTGTAGTCTAGTTTCAAAAGTGTAATCTGAGAGGGAATTCAAACCTGGTATTAACATTCGTACTAAGTGGACAGCTCTAAGCCTCGGCTGACACCTGGCTTTAACATGTGTCTGTATGCATCTCTAGTGACCACTTGCATGCCCCACTCTATGTGCAAATGAACATGTGCATCACTACAAAAAAAGACTTTTTTTTATATGAAGAAAGAAAAACCTTAATTTATAACATCTGCCAAATTAACAAGCGGGCTCAAATAATTAAATGATGAATCTGTCAGATATCACTTCAAAAAGTTTAAAAAGTTTGTCCTAACTCCTCAGCACACAAAATTCAGCATTTTTTTCCTCTTGGAACTTTGTCCATGGGAAGATGGGTGAATTGGATACTGTTTACCATATTTGTTAAATTTATGATGTTAACCATCAATAAAATGTCGACCATCAAAATTTTAAGACCAGTTGAAAAATTGCAATTTACATTTTGCACTGTTGGATCTTAAAAAGGTTCTAAGCAGAGTTTCAAAATGCAAAAAGAAGAAATGGGAGTGACACAAAATTTGAGTAAGCAATTTATTGAAAACAACAATTAAACTGAAATAGGCTGTTCATCAGCTGATCAAAAGTTTAAGACGACAGCTTTTAAAAGCCAAAATCTGTGCAAAAATGTGGATTTAATGTCATTTTCTGTCAGGCATTCACACTGTCATGACCTCCTGATGGCAAAAGCCAAAAAGCTTTCTCTTGTTGAGCGTGGTCGGATTGTTGAGCTGCATAAGCAAGGCCTCTCGCAACGCGCCATCGCTGCTAAGGTTGGACACAGTAAGACAGTCATTTTGAATTTCTCAAAAGATCCTGAGGTTTATGTAACAAAAAAGTCAAGTGGCAGACCCAAAAAAATGTCATTGGCGCTGAGCCGGAGGATCCGATTGGCTGTCCTTCAAGATACGGGACGATCCTCATCCCAAATTAAGGCTGTTACTGGTTCTGACTGCAGCCCAATAACCATCAGACGGCATCTGCGAGAGAAGGGCTTTCAGAACAAAAAACGTCTTCAAAGGCCTCGTCTCCTTCAATGCCACAAAATTGCCTGTTTGGACTTTGCAAGAGAGCATCAAACATGGGACATTGAAAGGTGGAAGAAAGTTTTATGCTGATGAGAAAAAAATAACCTTGATGGTCCTGATGGCTTCCAATGTTACTGGCATGACAAGGAGATCCCACTTGAGATGTTTTCTACGTGGCACAGTGGAGGGGGCGTCATCATGATCTGGAGTGCTTTTTCCTTTAATGGAAAAAAATGGAGCCTCAGGTTGTGCAGGGGCGTCAAACGGCGGCTGGCTATGTGGAGATGTTGCAGAGGGCATCGCTCATGACTGAGGGCCCTCGTCTGTGTGGTAGTGACTGGGTTTTTCAACAGGGCAACACTGCAGTTCACAATGCCCACCTGACAAAGGACTTCTTCCAGAGGAATAACATTACTCTTTAGGACCATCCTGCGTGTTGCCCTGATCTAAATCCAATTGAGAACATTTGGGGATGGATGGCAAGGGAAGTTTACAAAAATGGACATCAGTTCCAGACAGTGGGTGCCATCCGTGAAGCCATCTTCACCACTTGGAGCAACGTTCCCACTAGCCTCCTAGGAACACCCGCATCAAGCATGCTGAAACAAATTTTTGAAGTGATCAACAAGAACAATGGGGCTACTCATTACTGAGTCCTTTTTTGAAACTTTTGTTTCTATTTTAGGGGGGGTTTCAGGGTTTTTTTGAGCTATGGTCTTAAACTTTTGATAAGCTGATGAACAGCCTATTTCAGTTTATTTGTTTTCAATAAATTGTTTACTTTTTTTGTTGTTGTTTTGTCACTCCCATTTCTTCTTTTTGCATTTTGAAACTCTACTTAGAACCCTTTTAAGATCCAACAGGGCAAAATGTAAATTCTTGCAATTTTTCAACCGGTCTTAAAATTTTGATCACAAGTGTATATGTGTCACCATCTCTGTGTACAGTTACTAGATAGTAACTTTGTCTCTTTGGACAACAAACTGAAAAAGGCCTGTCTTGGGTCAGTCTAGACAATGCATGTAGTTCCACCAGCAGCGCTCAGAGTCTATTTTTAACAGAAGCAGACAGCAGCAGCATCAAGCTGCACAATGCATCAAGCCAGGCAGGAAGGAAGACCGAGGACAGCAGAAAGGCAAAAGGCATTTGGTCAGTTAATATAAGATATGAATAAATAAATAAATAAATAAATAAATAAATAAATAAATAAATAAATAAATAGAAAATACAAAACACCTGTGCAGACTTGGGATCCACAGCAGTAGAAATTTCAACAACACCATAAAAAGAGACAAACAACAAAACCATTTCACCACTTAACTTACTCACCCATGGTAGAAGCAGAAAAAACAAGGAAAACAAATTACAAAATAAACACAATCAGCGCCAGTCACCCCCCCCCCCCCCCACACACACACACACACACACACACACACACACACACAGTTGGATATGAAGTGGCATGGAGGACGGAGCGTAACAGTGTCACACACGTGAGGTGGCAGAGATGTGCCAAGTGGAATCAAGGGATTACTCACTGCTGTTGCTGCTCATGTAGCATCACCGCGACAGCTACCTGTCGTCCCCACTGCAGAACAGTGAGTCAGTCAGAGGCAGGATTTAGTCACTTGTTCATGAAAATACTGTTCATTGTGTCTGTTTGTCTGAGATGAGAAGCCAAAATGTTGGGTGACGCAGTTATAGACATCAACTGACAAAACGACACCAAGCCTCAAATTTAGTTTTTCCGTTTGATAGCAAAGACCCCCACACCCATGTAATGTTGACTCTGGAAAATCAATCCTTCATTTCAGCCGATGTCATTGGCTGAAATGATTTCATGTTCAGCTTTAATGTTGATGTTATTGTAGCTGGGTTAAATAACAGACATTAGTTCACAATTGGCCAAATATGCACGTCAAAGTTCACCAAAATTCAACTATGTGCAAAAAAGTGTGTAGATTAGACTGAGCAAATGCCAGACTGGCTGTGGAGTGATACTTTACAATATCATCATCATCATTGTCATCATCATCAGCATCATCAGCATCATCATAAAAAAAACTTTGATTTACGGATTCAAGGACGTAGATGAGACCACAAAAAAAAAAAAAAATTCAGTCTACTTCAGGGCATGTTAAGAGGTGTGTGGTTTTGTTATGTATTGTCTTCATCTTCACTACCATGGTTAAATGAAAGAGATCTCTTCTTTCTGTGGCTTTGCTCGGTTCCCTGTGTGTTCAGTCTTACTTATCCACAGTCATCTCATCTAAAATTTAATTAATTTCAGTTTCTTAAGATTCCTGCTGATTTCATATCTTTTTTGCAGATTTCATCTTTTTTCCTTTTTCCAGTTGTAGATTCTTTTCTATCTTTGCCTCTCTGATGAGAAAGCCATTGAGGTCTGACGGACATTTATTTATGATAGCCTCCCATTTCTGTCTGGTGCGGCATCCGCAGTACTGCGGGTGCTGCACCGAACCGTTGTGAAGAGGGAGCTGAGCCAGAAGGCAAAACACTCGATTTACCAGTCTATTCTACGTTCCGACCCTCACCTATGGCCAAGAGCTGTAGGTAGTGACCGCAAGAGCAAGATCGCGGATACAAGTGGCCAAAATTAGTTCCCTCTGTAGGGTGACTGGGCGTAGAGATCATCTATCGGGAGATGGGAGTAGAAATGCTGCTCCTTTGCATCAAAAGGAACCAGTTGAGGTGGCTCAGGCATCTTGTTAGGATGCCTCCTGAGCGCCTCCCTTGACTTTGCTCTGTAATGAATAAGTCATCACCAAGAAATATCAAGAAATATCAATATCCTGTGCAAAACTGAAAAAAAACCTAAAGTGGGTTAGAGGCCTTTATGTTTCAACTTAGTGCTTCTTCTCTTCAGGCCATGTTAAAACAAGTGGCAGCTCATACAGTTGGAGTAACACTGGATAATTATCGTGTAGCCGAGAAAAGTTGATGTCTAGAAAATGTAGTACATTTTAACAAGCGTCATTATTTGTAAGGTTAGCAAATCCATCACAAACTAGAGTGGCAGTCGGAGAGGGCAGACCCAATCCAAGATGCATGGTTGTCTATTCTCTGGTATGCAAATCTGCAAGAACAACTTACCTCTAAATTGTAAATATTTCACATACTTAGACTGAAATTAGATCATCAAAATGAAAGCTTGTTGGCACAAACTTTTTTTACAAGGAAGAAAGTTTGTATATTTAATTACTTTCCTATTGACATGGGGATGTGTTTGATTCCATGGTCACACTGAGTTGTTCCCAGTGTTGTGTAAACTCAGACTAGATAAAAAGCAAGCACGAAGTCTAGTTCATTTATTTTATATTCTGCTATATTTCTTCAATTGTAAGCAATATTGTTACATTTGCCCCAGCAAACAGAACCCGAAGGACAGGGGTCGCAGGTTGGGAAACTAACAAAGTACTGCAAAAATCACAAAAGTCAAAGCAAACTGGTCACTGGTGTCTAAATGGTGGCAGTGGGGATAAAAACCCCAGCCGCCCACTTAATTCTATCAAAACGATAGTCAAACAAAAAACATTGGACCCAAAAAACCGAAGGTAAAGTGGGAGTCACTGAACAGGGGGGAAACAAAACTACTATAGAAACTGGCCAAAAGAAAGACATCTCAAACACACTCCAACTCCGAGTTCCACCCAGAACAGAAAGCGCAGAGAGCCAACTGATGGTGCTGACTCCCTGAAAAACACACAACCACCCTGAGCAGAAGAACTACAACCCTCTTATAAAGTCTCCCAGCTGACTGATTGCAGCCAGCTGAGGGAGAACATCACAGGTGCACCCGAAAGCTTCTGATTACCTGTGACCTAGATCCTGAGAAATCCCTGTTCACATCAGGACCTCTGGGAAAAATGTTATATCCAACATACTAAATATCAATAAAAAGGTGCATGTTAGTGATTTCATGATTATTCACGTCCAGGTTGATATTGTACAAATGAGTCCCCAGTGCAATTGTGTCCTTCTGAAATAAATCCACTGAGTTAAATCCAGCAATGAATGTCTTCTTTGATAATGTATTGACTTTTTTATTTTTTTGGGTTGAACACAGAGTTGTCGTTGTTGGCAATCCCATAATGCAAGTTGTGTCTGTCAGCCAATCAAAAGCCATGTTGATTACTTGTCGTCCAGTCAAAGGCTGTGTTTTTGACAGAGAGGCTCCATTAGGCTATTGCTTATCACTTGATTTAAAATGTTGTGTTAACCTAAACTGTCTGTGCTTTTTGTGTTCATTAGTTGCACTGGTTGTTACAAGTGTTACAGTCATACCAGATCGCTCGCGAAATCGATGCCCCCAAGTCCTCCGTAATATTTCTACAATGCTGTCACTATTGAACTTCGCCTCCCCTGCTATATTAGTAAAAGTTAATAAAAGTTGATTCCCCTGTGGTCTGCTCAAGAATGGAGTCTTCCTCCTCCCATGCTGCCAAGTTCTACAACAATTTGGCCCATAGTTTCTCCCATAATCCTGCTGAGAGACAAACAAGCCAAATTGAACCATATCATTATTTAGCAAATTCAATAATCAAAAGCATAATTATACCATTCATTATGTGTGGTGGACGATAGTGATGCCTTGTTAGACCATATGATGTAAACACCCATTTCCTTGACTGCCCTTCTGATAATTGTACTCTAATTGCATGGCTGACACCAGCCCAAGTTGTTTTGTGAGCTGGCACTTGTTTTTGAGAATGTTACATTTTTGCAAAGCAGTGTACCATAGTAAATGTCTAAACTAGTACATGTCTCTCCTTTTTTTTTTTTTTTTTTTTTCGATTTCACTCACGTGGAAGAAGATGGTTGATTGTTTCGTCTCGTCCCCAAGCACTTTAGTTTGGCAGCTGAGGTCAGACATCAACCCACATTTTCAGTATCCGTCTACATGAGAATGAAACTTAACACTCAACCTCCAGTGTGTTTGTTTAATATCACTTCCCTTAGTGGATCGTCTGACCACGGCAATTCCATTGACTTTATTTAATCAAGACATGCGTTTGTTTTAAAACCTAGTGTGTCATCATTCTGACATTCTGACTCAGAAACACTGGGAATCTTGGTCAATGAATAGAGAGATTATTCCAGTGACATGTTTGTCTTTGTGTATCCATAGCTCTACTTTTACTGGTTTTACCTTTGGCTCAGTTTGAATTTAAAAAAAAAAAAAATAAAAAAAACTATTTAACTTTCCTTCGCTACAAGTTTCTCCACAGACTTCCACGACAAACATTTGTAAAGAGAAGTGAGATCATTCTTTAGCCTCCTGTGGCTCTAACCACAGAGAGTCATTTACTCTGGAAATGAACACTAATTTCAAATGCTTGGACAAGACAAACACACTTTAGGTGACACAGAGAGACAGAGCAAGAGGCATCATCGTTCACCAGCCACCTTATAAATCCTCCACCAGTTGTTTTAGTGCTGCTGACTGGGAAGGGGGAATGTTAGCCACAGACATGCTTTATGTTCCCTATTACAAAGACTAATTGAATGTTTGCCTATATCTAATGAGGTGGGTTGCCCCTGGAGTATTTGGATATATATGTGTGTGTGTGTGTGTGTGTGTGTGTGTGTGTGTGTGTGTGTGTGTGTGTGTGTGTGTGTGTCTGTCTGTCTCTGTGTGTAAGAATTATTTGTCGTCAGCAGGTCCGATAGTGTGGTGCCGTCTTGGTCTCCATTTCAGTCCAATAAAACAGTGTCGTAGTGCAGTGAGCTGTTTCAGTTTTGTAGCTTTAGCTGGTTGAGGTGATGATCATTTATAAAATCTATCCAGAATCACCACATCAATTAATGTGATACAAGTTCCTGAGTACATGTTAAAATGGACAATGAAATGTACGTTTTGAAACAGTTTTGGAATAATTACATTCAAATAAACATAATATACCTTTCAATGTGTCAATTTGAAACAGACATGACAGAGCCTTTGCCTTTAATCCCTGCTGTTTAATTGGTGATAGAGTGGAAAAGTCAGTCAATCATATGATCCTTTAAACCGGTAACCAATCTGTCAATCATCATTAAACAGTTCATGGCTATCAAAAACCCTGCAGTTCAATCCAGCGACCTGTCTGGGAGGAAAAGAGACACGTCTGTGCCAAAGAGGAACACAGAGTAGAAAAGTCAGAGTCCGGACCACGTGACCACTTTACATAAATCACATTATTCTGTGTCATCTCGCAAGCAGATTTAAATACAGATCTTATTTTTTTGTTTGTTTGTTTGTTTGTTTGTTTTTTTGTGAGAAACGTTCCTTCTGTGTGGCATTCATAAATGTCTCATAGAAAGGGGAGTCGTCAGGGCTGAGCTTAAAGTGTACACAACTAATGCCAGTTTGAGGCTTTGACATCACCAAGGTCATCATTGGATTGACTGAAAGCATTCATTTGAGCCCAAAGCGTGTATCGTATTAAGCCTGGTCCAATTCAGTTATATTTCATTGATATTTTCATAGCAAAAATGGAAAAGACAACTGTATAATGAGAAAGGTTGAGGAATGCAAAAATAATTCTTTATAACTGTGCACTTTTCTCTCCACCTCTCAAAGCATTTCAGGGTATTTGACTCACTTGTTTTGGTTGTATATTCGTCAACCCTACTGTTTTGTCCTTGTCCTCGTCAATCTAATTATGTCACCCATGATATGCCGCTTTCCTCCCAACACCAAACAACAGATGATGGAAGTTAGCGACAAACTTGTAAACTTTTAGCATTTAGCAGCAAGTTAACAAGGAAGATAGATTCTGGACATTGTTCAGTTCACAAACTGTCCAAAAAAAAACAAAAAATGACTAAATGCTAATGCAGAGCTAATGGGTATACTATTATGTTTGTTATATCAACTTTATAAGGTATTATGCTGCTGTACCTATATTGCTCTCCCGTGCTATTCACCCAAAAATGGAAGTTTCAAGTTCACAAAACTTTTCTGGAGCAAAACAAGGCTGCCGCATTCTCGTAAAACAACTGAAGCAGATGGGGACTTGTTCTAAGAGGTAAAAACACAACTCCACAAAATTGCTCCAAACCATTTGTGTGATGTGATCCAAGTCTCTGGAGGCCCCAAGATCCCAGTTTGATTTGAATTTGATTTTTCACTTATTAGGAGAAAGCTGCAATGCTATTTGGCTGCGAGGCTCCAGAAATGTTTTGTGGGGTATGAAATGCAAGGGAATGAGTAGATGCAGGCTGAATTATCATTTTTTAGTTAAACTAACAGCAAAGTATAGAATTCCATCAAATAAACCATATTGTATGTGATTTTTGTTACAGCTGACAGTTTAATTATTTTACTTTTTTGTATCAAAATTGCCAAAGGAGCTCATTTTAGATTGCTGGGTGTTCCTGTGGCCTGGTTTATGTGAAAAATCCAGGCACAGTTTTTATTCCTAACCTGTTCCAAACAAAGAGAGATAGTTGATTGTTGGGTCTCATTCCCAGGTTTCCAGTATGTGACAACTTGGGAGTGAGACCCAACAATCCGTTTTCAGAATGGCTCGCCGCACCTTTAACGTTACGTGACTGTGTTTTAAACCACATGGGGTGTTGAGCTGCAAGTGTGGCGTAGAGTCTGTCCTGGATTCAGGTGTGTTTGGCCTGACTGTCAGCAGAGGAATAGTTCAGTGAAGTTTCATTTTGGTGAATTCTTCACTACACACTCAAACCAATTCAAAGCTACCGGTGCCACTTTATTACTCACTATGGGTAATGAAGCTCCCAGTACAAGTTCAAACAAGATTCCTATTTTATTTTTCCTCTCTCACTCCAGCTCACAATTATTATCATTCACCGAGCTCCCCAGTTGTCTGCTCGGGCTTGTTTGTCAGCCGGCGCTGCTGTTTTGGGGATGATTTTTGATATTAACAAGCTGATATATCTCACTGCTGCCATTTCTGTGTGCGTGCCAGCTTCATTCCTCCAACAAATTATAAATAATAGGTAATAAAACAATCCACACAAGGCTAGCAAGGGTGTAGTAATTTCTCTAAAGCCAAGATGATTGGATAAATCCACTTCACCGTCTTCTTCAACCGAACTCTTGCTGTCACTGCAATAAACAGCTCTGCCGAAGCGTGATTCACACTGAGTGACTCTTGAAGGAAAACTTCCGCACGTGCCGTCCAAAGTGGGACTGAGCCATCTGATCTGGTTGAGCGAGATTAAGATCTGTTGCCACGTTTTTGTCGCCTCGCCTGTTAGAATTTCAACATAACTCCAGGGTTATGTTTGGGTTCCACTATGCGGACCAGCTCAGATGAATCACTGCTTTGACTCATTAACAGTCGCACTCTGCAGCGCCATACATTTAGACGCACGATCAGACAATCACACATACACACACAAAACCTTTTTTTTTTTTTTTTGCCTTCCAATGATATTGATTTACTCGTCTAGCCAACGAGGCGCTTGTTCTTGGAGGTCATTAAGGGAGAAAATGGTGTGGAGCTATTGATCAGGCATTTTGAGGCATGACATCATAAAGTGAAGAGTTATATGGACTGCATAGATCTTCTTTAACCTGCAGAATTTTTTGTGTTTCCTCATTGTTTTTTTTTTTTTGTTGGATGGTCCACATGACTGCACAGGAATGCATATAACCGTGTGTGGAGTATTTGTCCACTATGTGCGCAGATGTATCCTTGTCTGGCGGCTGTCTAGGAACGCAGGTCATCTGGGTACACAGTCCTATTCTTAATAAGCAGGAAGTGGAGGGAAGCGCTGATGTCAGCAGAGTGCCAGGGAGCTGCGGCATATACACACACAGCCATAGCCTGGTGTGTATTTACAGCAGCACAATCTATCCGCTCCATATCTATGGTCCTGAGCCCGCATAATCATATCAGCACTGATCTAAAAAGCCACACATGTTGCAGCGCTATCTATTAAGAGGCTGGATTTATTGCATTTTAACTTATCCCTGAGGGAGCTGTGTGTATCTGTGTGTTTTTCTGTTTGTTTGTGCACGAGTGTCTCCCGATGTGTGTGTGTGTGTGTGTGTGTGTGTGTGTGTGTGTGTGTGTGTGTGTGTGTGTGTGTCAATACTCAGCTGAAATCCCCCGTGTTCCAGGCCCATTTGGTGTAATTCAAGCTGATGTTAATCTATTTTCTTCGGCCTCTTTTCCTGGTAAAGAAGAGGTAAAACTACAATGATAGGGTCAGGGTCATTTCCTCCTGCTAATGGCGACTAATAGGTTTCGTTACAGATAATCTGGGTCTAATGATGTGGTTAGCGGCCTCTCACACTTGCTCTGGGTCACTATTGGAGATTCTCCAGTCAATATGTGCTCAAGTCAAGGGCTTCCTGTCTGGTGAAACTCGGTCTTGAATGTTCAAACAGCTCGCCTCGCTAGTTGACTAGACAGACAGAATGACAGGAGTCTTGCAGGGTTTGGGCTGAGCTGCATTACTACAGCGCTGACCTCAGAAATGAAAGAATCCCCACTGGAACTTAGTCAATTGGATCGAATGACCCCCTTCGAATTCAGGGGGTACTGGAACGTCAGAGAAGTTTCTACTGAGGATTGTGCAATTTGAAAGATATTCAGTGGCAACCGTCACTACATTTATTTTTAATTGCATAGATGCTGAACGTGTAATTGCTATTCTGCACACAATGTGTTTCAGTCAGGCTGTTTTGGATTGTTAACAAGCCTCGTCCTTTCCATTGGAGTCAAGTATGTATAAACATACTTGGCCAATAAAGCCGATTCTGAATCTGATTGTCCTCCAGACATCTGATCCACGTCCCATTCAGGTGCAATTCAAAATACCATGTTTACTGCTGATAACGTTTCTTTGAGAGATATCCAACAATGACATAGGGGATTTTGGTATCATTTAAAATAAATGTGATTTATTACACTCAGGTTCAAGGTATTCAGAGAAGGCCCTGGAATCCTCAGATGAAAAAGAAACATATCTTATTAATTCTATAAATAAAATAAAATTACGCCGAATTGTTTCTGTAGTTTTCTGTCCATACACTGTGCATTTGAGTGGTTTTGTGTTGGAAAAAAATCAACCAATTAGATATTTTTCCACAGTGTCTCTTGGAAGAATATTCTCCAGGGTATGCTCTTTCCTTTATAGAATGCCCTGACCATTAAAAGGAATGAGAGTGTACACTTGGATTGACAATTTGATCAACCATTCATATTTAGATCTGTAGCCAATGGACGTATTCTTTAACACTTTCTATGGCTCCAGGGTATTAGAAGGCCCGCCTGCTCAGTCACGCGAGACCTAGCTTGACTAGCAAGTTGTGACTGATGGCTGACGTTGAAAATGGCAACAGGTGGGGATGATATTATCACGGATTTATTGTCAGTGTCCTTTTCAAGATGACCGTTTAATGAAAAGATGGACGTTAACATATGCAAATGTATGTTTATTATTATGTCAACAATCCAAAACAATGGCAAATACAGTAGAGAACATTCTCCAGAATGACCTCAAAGTTACTGCATGCTCAAGAAATATGCTGAAAGCATAGCATGGCAAACTCAAGCCCAACAAGCAACAGATAGGCATTCCGACCTGAATGGGGCATTCCCTTGTAATACTGACACAATGTAGGGTCCAACTTTACACTCGTAAAAGTTGACTAAATAATTTTAATCAGCCTGCAAGTTGTAGTCCACCCATTTAGTTACCGCTGCTGAAAGTGTGTCGCACGCACAATTGTTCTGGCATCTCCGTTTCAAACTATGCAGCATGGTCTGCCTTTGGAGAGAGGGAGGAGGGCTCTCTGCATCAGCTGTGTGCTCAGCCAGCAAGTTCTATTTAAGACTCGACGTACTCCGGTGGTAACTCAGTTCACATCGACAGTAAATGCAAATAACATTGTTCTTGTCGAGAGAACCATCTGGCAGGGCTTTGAAGCCGAACTTGCCTTTCAAAAGACCTTTTTCTTTATCCATTTCTGCTCAAGGAGGTTTGTTTCTGCTCACCATTCACAATGTTACTGCCACATTGCCTCCTGATTGCCCAAACTACGGAGTAAGCCAAGGGTCATAACGTGCATGTGTCAAGTTGAACAAGAGGTTTATAAACTGTAATGGATGTTTGAAACAGATTTTACTTTGGTTGTTGGCCTTCATCTTTCCTTCCATTTAATTACGGCTAATCTGAGAGCTTCTTCCGAACCTGCCTGACATCTGACTCACATTAGCTTTTCCATTCATGATTCATAAACAGCTGTCTGGCTATTAGCTGACTCGTTACGTCCAATCACATTTCTGCAGGTGCACTGCCACTAAGATCTGACAATTCTGATTATTGCTGAGTGGTGCACAGAGAAGCATAACAAGGAGCTGATTGTTGATTTTATAAAAGAAAAGAAAGAGGCAAAGACACACACCCCTGTCTACATCAGTGGAGCAGGTGAACAGTGTTAGGTTCCTGCACACACTGCTGTCATCTGGCAAAAGATACAGAAGTATCCTCTGTAAGAAACTTTATGAAACTTTATATTTGCTTTGTTTTGTTTGTCTCTTATGAAGCATAAAGAGGTTTAAACTAACTACTTAAACTTCTACTTTTGCAGAAGTTTCATTGTTTCATTTGTCATTTAACAACCTCTGTGTTGTTAAATGACAAATAAATTAACATTTCACCTTTATTGATTTGCTGATGCCCAACCTCGTTGTCATTCAATATTATTTTAGCATTGAAAAAAAAAAAAAAAGCAATACTGATGTATGTGTTGGAGCAAATGTTTGATATTTTCAGAAATACTCTTGATCTCCCCGCGAAAAGTTTACATGAGTAAATTGATACCGCTCTTAATTGTGGTATCAGTCTTCCTGTTTAACACCACATGTGTTGTATATGGTAAAATCCTTTAAGTTTGGTGTCTCTTTACTGATTTATGTATAATTGTGCTTTATATCTGATAGAAAATGATAACCTAAAGTACAAAAACAAGAGCAAAGTTGTTAATAAAGTCATCCTTTAACACACAGTAGTTTCTGTTGGATGAGTGTTAATGCAGTGAGCAGCGTGGATCCCATCCAGTGATTTTAGTAGTTGGATATTGAGCCCTCTTGGCTTTGGTGGAAAGCATACAAGACTGCTCAATTACTCAGAGTGAGTCCCTGAGGTCTGAGGTTATACATTAATACCCAGTCATTCATTAGTGTAAGCAGCATATCTAGTTATAATCCCTCCTTTCTCCAGTGTTTTCTTTTTTTATCACCAGCTCAGTATCACTCTCTCTGACGTTAATGTTCAGGTAATAAGAATTAGCAAATGGACTGTCTTTCAGTGGCAAGATCTCTTTTTATCATTTCTCCTCACATCAACACGGCCGTATACGATCTGAAGTTTATGTCTCCGGCAAGTACCTATAGTCCTGAGTCATAGCTACAGCACTCCATATCAGTAACGCAGTTTTATTTGCAATGCGCTGATGTGATGACTCCCCTGAAAATTACCTCGGTGGAAGTGTTGGTAGGTCTAACGCAGAACGTGTGCAGCATTTCCTTTAAAGTATTGCCACTGCTGTGAGATATAAAGGCATTAAAACTGCTGCCTGACAATGAACCACCAATAATGTTGAAATGTGGGAACATTTTTAAGGTTTAGGTGACTTTATTGTCTCCTATAGGAGAAAACTCTCTTAGATTGAAGGAACCCGCTGCAACAAACCTGACATTACAATGAGGACACGTGCAAATATTTGGCTGAGATGAAACGATGGAGCAAAAATAAAAAAAAAAACGATGTTATGTAACCATGACAATGTACTGTACATGGACATAAACAACCATGACAATAAAGCATTAAAGACATGAATGTAAAGAAAGGAATCATTTAACCTGCTCGAATGTGTTGCAGTAACACAGGAGGAAACAAAAACAGTGAGTCATGCGTCTTCATCCTCTTGTGAAACTACGTAAACCCCTCTCAAGCATCCTGCTTTTAACCGGCTATAACGAGAGAAAAGAACTCTGTTTTCACAAGCGCTAAATCAGTCAACAGCTCGCTGACTTTTTGAGCACACTTTTCAACAACTAAAGAGATGCTACCAAAAAAAGAGAAAAAGAAAGGAACGTTAATTGGGAGGGAACAAAGCTTTCAAGGGGCGGTAATTGGTAAAACTGCAAGTTTTTCTTCCACAGTTCTTTTTTTTTTTTTTTTCTGTTGCAGAAATATGTGATGATTGGATAGAATTACAAATTGCCAATTTGAACACAGATATTCTCAAGTTTTGTTACCGTGGCTGAATTAGATTTTGTCTGCAGTTTTTTGCAAATCAATGAGGCTTTTTTTTATTGGCTTTTTAGGCCTGTTTCAGACGTGGAGTATATAGCATTACTGGCTCCGTCTATCTGTTAAAGTAATGTATTTGGTAATTTATTCAAACATAAGAGGACTCACGAAGCTCGCACAGTATTTGGCACCTGGAGAGCGTGAGAGAGAGATGGCACAGCATGTTATGATTAGGAGGAAGAAGATGCATCCCTAATGGATAGTAAAACTTTGCCGTTGAGGCCTTAATTAATGGCTATTATAAGGGCGAGGAACACTCACCGCCACTTCTCACAGTAAAATGCATTTTCACATTAATCCATCATTTAATGCTCATAGAGAGTGAATTTTGCTGCCTATTTTATACCACCTGACATTACACAAGCATTTAATGACAAGATGTTAAGTTAGGTCCCTCATTTAATTCCTATTTGCTCACATGCTGTATGTACAGGGTTTTGCTGTGGCACAACTACAACAGACATAATAGAATGGACGTGTTGGTCAGATTATCTGAGTGGATGCACGAAGGATCTCAAAGTTTTTTTTTGTATTATGCTAATCTGACTGTATTCATTTTAATAGATGTGCCATGCTGAGGTTAAAGTTTTAAATCTTGCCTGCTCCGACTTTGTGAGGCGGCCATTACGACTTTTACAGAAAGATGACCAGGGCGCTTATTCAGGAATGAGACCACCATATTACACTGAAATCAAAACAATGTAAAGTGATGCGTGTCTCAAAGATTTGTTTGGGTAACCCTTAATAATAACCATCATTATTAAATACCATTTTTTCTTTAATAAAAATATAGGTGTTCAAAGACTTCTGTGCCCACATCTTTACAGAGACCTGTCTTCACCACGAGGTCCCAGATCGAGCTGGAGCACTCGACAGGGGGACTGTGGTCCAGGCTGACAGAGCATGGGACGAGGAGCTGTGGACTCTGTGTTACGTCACTGATGCACGGTGCTCGCACAAAGTGGATGGACAGTGTTTCCCAGATGTTGAACTTTTGATATGAAGATGCCATCCACATTATCATCATCATCTTGGTGCTGCCGTTTACAGTCTCACTGATGCAAACTCAAAATGCACCTCAGGTTTATGTGCATCTGTACTGCATATAAAATAACTAGTTATGCAAGCTTGTTTTGCCACCGTGTTCTGTAAAACAAAAAAATTCAGCTTGAACCCTGGTTTCACTGTTGACAAACAATGAAATGCTTTAAATACCATTTATTTACTGAAGACATTGTAAAGGTGCATAAACATCAGTGTCACCTTCATAACATTTCAAATAACATTTACAGATGAACTACACAGTATCAATTAACAATTTCTTAACACCAGTGGCAAACAATTGCTTGTTTCCAGTGAGAGATATTGTCTGTTTTAGCCAGGTGTATTTTGGCAGCCCACACCTGCTATATTAAGGAAATCTAAAAGTCATTTTTGTAGATTGGTTGAGTGTGGAGCTTTAAATCTGCAAGCTAGAAGTCGCTTTGCAGCTGTATGGCCAGCAAGCCAGATTCGCCTCTACTTTACACAGAGGTTCATATTGGAGCTGTCATTAAGTAGCTAAACTAACGTTTGTTGAACTTAAAATGCACCATTTATAATTGATGCTTATTACCGTACTGTGTTACCACCGTTTCTCAGTTGTCCTTTAAGAAATGTACCATGTTACAATATATAAATAACACAATATGGGCTCACATATTCCACATCAGGCGTTTCTATCTATATCACCCACTCCTACAGGCCTGCACCCTTGAGGATGGATCTGTAAGTTTTCCTAAGAACGGCAGGGGCTGGGCATGCATGTAGTTCCATACAATTCACATTCATATTGCAGTCATAACCCTCTTCATCAAATGGTGATATGATGATGAAAGATACAGCAGTGATGTGCACAGAGGTGGATGTTGGCGGGACAATCCAGGTCGCTTAATAAATATTACAGGTGATACACGTGATTGGTTCAGTCAGCATTAGATCTGGTGATCATTCGAGCATCGGTGCATATACCTTGTGGACAGGAACAGACCAGAGCACTTCATTCCTCTGTGTCTGGGGGGAGGGGAATGGGTCGCATTACTTAACACTGCCATTTAAATGCACATTCTGTCTCCATCTCTCATGTAATATACACATAAAACACAGTGGTGCACATACAAATTATCATATTACCTTGCATCGCCACATACAGCATTTTTGTCTTGTCTGCCATAACTTTTAGAAATAATTATTTGACGATGGCTCGTGTGTTTTTGTGTGTGTTCTGAGCAAATGTGCGAGTGTTTGCATGTATATGCACAAGTGTAGATGTGCGTGTGTGTGTTCACATATTGCAAATCCTCTGTCAGCACATCGTGTCAGGGGCTGGCTAGGACTTTCAGAAATGCAGGCACAAGCATATCTTATTTGGATTATGTATAAAACACTGATAGAGGCCGTCTGCTTGCATCAATCAGGAGAGCGAGAGGGAGAGATGGGGTAGGAGGTGGGGGGGCGGGGGGGGCTGAAAAGACAGGGAGGGGGGGGAGTGAGAGAGGAAGTAAAGGGATGTGGGCCGAGAGGGGAAGAGCAACTAAAGGTGTCGAGCTGGTCGAGTATCCACAAGTACAGAAGCGTTTAAATATGCAGAGGGGAAGAATGGATCGGCGGAGAGATGGGAGTTTAAGATTCAAAGGGAGAGCAGGGAGGAAAGAGGAGGGAGATTAACAAAGGTGAGGTGGTGCATGAGAAATTTAGTATACAGTGTGGTGGATTTATTAGAGAAATGGGGAGGGGGGGGGGGGGGGGGGGGCAGGAAGAGGGAGACACAGAGCACAGGGAGGAAAGGGAGAGAGGGGAAGAGAGGATAGCCGGGAGGGTGTGATTGATGGGCTGCAGACAGGGCTCGCCGTTCTCTAGAGCAGAACCACTCCAGCACTGGACACCCGCCAGACACTGCAGCCCTGGAGAACCCTCTGTATATGTGTGCGTGTATGTATGTGTGTGCACGCATATGGGCTTATGCAAAGCTGTTCTGTTACAATCTGATGACGCAAACACATGCAGCGAGAGCTACAGAAACAGGTGTGGGTGACAGCTGTATTTTTAACACGGTGTGTACGTGCATACCCTCCTGCATGCATGCATGCATGCGTGTGTGTTTGTGTGCAGGGGTGGTCTCCAGGAATAGTGTGCTACAGACAGTCTTTCACCTCGACTCCAAGGCTGCGTTCAGACAGGCATCGCGTGTTCCATCGTTTTTTGTTTTGTTTTTTTTCCTTCTTTTTGGCACATCCTCTGTGGAAGCAGATTGTCTTGATCAAGTCCAGACAGAGAAGAAGATATCAAATAAATCAATGTTTGGAAATCAAAATTAAATCAAAGCAACGCACGTCTGAAATCCGATTTATAACACAATGCTCTGTCTCAGTTGCTGGATGCTGTAGACTTCATTAAGGGAACCATAAAGTAATTATAGTGATGACAAGCAAGAATCCAAATCAAACAGAAACACAGTTAAATGAACCAGCACAAGAAACAGCATCAAAGTTTGTATCAAATTTTAATTATCATAATTGTCCAAATCAAATCAAAACTAAATCTCTTCTGGATGGACCTACAGGTGAAGTTTTCTGGTGTGCACTCATAAATAACCTTCACCCATCCCGTACGCAACTCAGTTGTTAACCTCTCCACAGACCCAGAGGACGGACTCTGTTCATTTCCAAACAATCTCCATTAAAAAAAAAAAAAAAAAGGCAATATCTTTTGTTTCTTTACCTTCAACCACAACTCTCAACACTTCTCATTGGTAGGTGCTACCTTTCTTTGAACATGGGGCTCAGGTGTGATGATCGACCCCCTCACCCGAGTCCATCAGTGCTGTGCCGATTTGTTTTTTATCATTACCAGTTTAACCATGCCGAGTTGTGCCAGGGCCTAGTATGGTCCATCTCCAGAGTGGGGCCAGAGTGCACCCACCTTGCATCCTTTGCGGTCGACGTCTCACAACTGCGGCCGACCAGTGAGGACCTCCCTTCTTCTCCTCAAACAAGCTCAGGATGTTTGTAGAAGATTCTGACTAAATCTCTGTGGTTTGAAGTTTCGTTTCCATGCTGCGTCTCTGTTTAGGCACCCGCTACGTTGTCTTTCATCATGTTCACTTGATGTCTCAACCTCCCTGGTTCCTCAACAAATTAGTGGAGCTTTGCTCTCAATACAACTTCAGGAAGGAAGTGTATTTTCAGCCAGTTCTTTGACTGCTAGTGCAATGGATCAACCCACTGACACATGCATCAGTAGATGAAGAAATACCTTAAAGTGGGTAGCCCTTTTGTATTGGAGACACAGCTCCCTGGCATGCTGGGCCGATGGCGGGTCAAACTCAGTCAAGCCAAGCTAGCACATGTGTACTGAAAAGCCCAACTTTATCCCCTTCTATATTTGGTGCCTTATTTCATAAAAATAGGATTTACGACCACAAACTGTGGTTCAGCTTGAGCTTCTTAACACACTGCCTGTGTACCTTCAGGACGAGCCATGTCTCGTGACCTGTGGACCTTGACATTTTACAGTGACCCACTGGGACATCCTGCTAAATTAAACCTTTTGTCCTCCACCATCCCGCTTATTCAACAGTAATGTGTGAATTGACATGCATAAAAAAAGCCATTACCTATGATCACTCAGAAAAAAATAGTCTTTCATAAAAAATGTAATCTCGTTCTTCAATCTCCAGCAGCTTTAAAATCGGACTTAAAATGATTATTAATGTCAGTGACACGCAACATTGACGTGGTGCACAGAGCGGGGCTAGTCAGCCATGACTGGTGAATAAAACACAGCTGCATGTATTGCCCCCCTCTGTGGAGGATGGTGGTGACCAAGCAGGTCTGTTCCCTGGCTGAAAACTGGTGAGTTATGAAGTTCAGGAGGATCCATCTCAGTTCTTCATCCAACCTGTTTTGGTCAACCCAACTGCCAGAATAAATGTTGGCAGTTCACGTTCATGCAAACCACACATACGTTGAAACAATACTTCTTAAAGGTAGATTTTAAATGTGATCTTGTGACAACGCTGTGCTTATGCTCGTCAGGGTTAGGCACCAAACCCAATTGGTAAGGGTTAGGAGAAAAAAAATCATGTTTTGGCTTTAAATACCTGTTTTGGTCTAACACAGACCCAGGTGGAGATTTCATGACTTCACACCAAAAAAATCCAGTCTGTTTTCACCATAGATGGTCTGACTTTTCATCAAAAACATAAAGTTTTTGTGGCCATATTCACAGCTGGAATCCGCCCAAAGGTCTCCTTAAAAAAACTCTGTGGTGTCATGCTAACAAACGTTAAAACAACAAAAATACCCAGTGGGTTTTACATTTAGGCTACTGTTGAAACATAGTGAAGCCGAACAACAAATGGAAGCCTCCCCATGAACAGCACTTGGCCTTGACACATTGAGGCACAGTTACAGGACTCTGGGGGTGTCCCGTGGTGTCTGGCATCAAGAGCGTTGGTGGTTGGTCCAGCATTTCCCATGTGTGCTTGTTCAGAAGGAGATCTGGGGAAGTTTGATGCCAGGTCGATCCTTTGAGCTTTATATCTGGGGACATTCCAAAGCAGTTCTTGCTGTGTGTCCTGGGGGACACTGCCATTGGGAATGTAGTCACCATAAGGGGTTGCACTTGATCTGCAATGGTTTTTGGATTGGTGGTGCGTGCATCCATATGGACACCAGGGCCTAAGGTTCACCAGAAGCATATTGCTTTGTAACAAACAGATCAATTGTATTCTCTTTGCCTGTCAGTTGCGGTAATGTCGTGGCTGATCGGTGTATATTATTATATTATTTATTTTAGCTTTGTCTCTTCTTTAGAGAACAGAAACGCCTCAGGCCAGAGGACAACAATAAATATGACATGAATATAATACAATGGAAGAACCCCTTTTTTAAGAATTTCTTCTGGATGACATGCAGTATCATCAAATTGTGATGTTAAAATGATCCCTTACCAAGGCAAAGACAGTGTGAGGAGTAGTAGCAAAACACGACTATGACACGAAGGTGATAAATTATGTCAAATTATTTCAATTATTTCATTCAAGAGTGCAAATTATCAATTTGAGAACACAAATTATTGAATTTTCCACCGAACTTGCTTTTTTTTTTTTCCCATGACACCTTAACAGTCTCACTCAAGTGAGGCAGACAAGGTACCATAATAAGCAAAACCTGGTAGATGAATTAATTCAAACTTACTAACTTCCTGTTTATATAACTTGGTTCATTTGTAATATGTAATAATAATAATAAAAAAAGTGACTACTAGTAAAACCAACCTCAGTGACTCACTGTCTCTCTCCCACATGTCTGTCTCTCTCTCTCTCTCTCTCTCTCTCTCTCTCTCGTAGACACTTATAGTTGTTAACATGATTTTTTAAAAATTATTATTCTTTCTTTCAGGTTCACCTCCACTCTCGAACACGATTTATCTCTCTCTCACACACACGTACGTGTCCTATTAATGCTTTACAGATATTCGACATGTTTTACAAGGCGGCAGCCATTAAAACACGCCGCCTTCTTTGTATCAGAGCTGTTAAGGAGCAGAAATCACAAGCCGCTGTAAACAGCTTAGTGAATTTGAGAGGGGACAATGTTTAATCAAAGAATAACCAGTGAACAGAATACACAGGGAGCCGATTTGATTAACATAAAGATAGAACCAAAGCAGTGCTTTCTCTTTTGATGTGCTCCTCTCCTTGAAATAACACTCTCTGTTAAAATGAAAAAAGAAAAAAAAGAGGCCTAATGGGAATTTCAGTGCTTTTGTGTTTTGATCAAAATGAAGGTTGTTAATGTGTAGCAATAGCAAATGAGAGAGAAAAAGAGAGAGAGAGAGGGTGAGAGAGAGAGAGAGAGAGAGAGAGAGAGAGAGAGAGAAAGGAGAAAAAAAAAAACGGAAAGTGCCCTTTCACAGCTAAATTAAAATTTTAAGCGCTGCTAAATGCATTTCTGTGCCCACCCGTCGAGCAGGCATTTTCTGTAAGTAATTATGTCCTGACCCTTTATGAACCCTGCTTCAACCTTAGCTTTTATTCTGTCTCCTTTTGTACCCCGCCTTCCCTCGGCTCTACCTTCTTCATGCTCTCTCTCTCTCTCTCTCTCTCTCTCCCCCTCCTGGCAGAGGTCACTCATGAAGACAACTTCATTTTTATTCATGTACTCATTCATGTGGAGAGCTCTCTGAATCCACTTCCTGAGAATTGCAGCTTTTGTGTTTTGGTAATTACTCATGCAAACATAGATGACAACCTTTTCTCTCGCTACCATTGTTGGTGTAACTCGGTAGTAATGAGCCTTTTTTTTTCTTTTTTTTACAAAGGGAGAAAAAGGGGAGAAAAGGGGCTCCTTAACAAAGAAGATGGAACTGGATGCATAGCCGCCTTACATCAAAAAAAAAAAGAAAAGAAGGCAGACAATATGGCTCAACAGCATATTAAGCCATCAGTACTAGTTTACACTATTAGCAGCCAATTTGCTTAAACAGATTTTATGGCTGGGGTAAGAGGTTAACTCTCATCATTCATGCCCAGGCATATACTGTTGCATTTATTGCTGCAAATTAGCTTTTAAAAAAGTAATGAGATGTATTTAAAGGCTGTAATGTATGCTCCGAGATGAATGACCAGTGTCAGCAACCATTACAGCATTTTGAAGAGATGGATACAGGCAAATCCAAGGAAACCACAAATGAACTCCTTACACTGTCACAGGAGGGCCGCTGGTTGTTGGTTTTTTTAAGTTGCAACGGGAAATTATTTTCATTTCAGATGCAATGACCCAAATCCCGTACCTTAATCTGGATAGCAACAGAGGTCTTTTTTCTTAAACATTACTATTTTGGGGGGAAAAAAAATAAAAACCTTCAGCAGGAACAAACATATTCCAGCTGACCCTGATGTAGACCTTCAGGGTTGAAACTAGTCACTGCTTTTTTTTTAGTTCTGTCAGTGGCCATGTTTTGGGAAAAAGAAAAAAAAAAACATTTTTCTCTCTAATCTGATTCAAGTATTTTTGTTCCCACTCCACGCATAAGGACTGTAGTTTTTTTTTTGAGTTTTTTTTTTTCCCTCTCGTGTGCTGACCCTTTTTTCTTCAAGAGCACCTACATTTTTCAGAGCAAAACAAGGGTCATTTTTTCGGCTTTTGTTGACAGCAGAAGGAGTGGTTCTCTTCTGTCCGTGTCGGTAACGGAACAAGGAGCAGCTGTTAGATGAAGAGATGAAGGTGAAAGGCTGCAAAACCCCAGCTTCTCACTATGGTAACAAACTCCTTTTCCCTCATATGTTATCCATCTCAGACCCTTCTTTGTCTTGTAAATCAATTCTCGTTACACTTACCACTTGGTAAGTGAATGTGAGGAGGGGGAATGACCATCTCAGTTTCCCCAGAGCCATTTAAATTTATTGGGTTGTCTGACCAATAATACAAAAGTCAAAGGCTAACATAGGAGACTAAAAAAAAACATGTCCTGCACCCATGTGACACTGCATGTCCTGCATCTTTTGATCACATGACAATATCTTCATCTGCAGATATTTTACAGTGCTAAGGTAAATTGAAGAAAAAAAAAAAGGAAACTTTTATATAATGGAGTTGAGAAAGTTTTGACAGCTGCTGTTACCTGCGTCAAATAGTGACTGAAACAATCAAAGTAAACGTTCAGACAACAAACGCAAACCAAACATCCCAAGGTCTTCATAAGGAGTTCAACTTAAAGTGAGCAAACTTCCCTCTTCTGGGTGTGTGGGTATGCTGTGCTCAGATTTGAGTGACAGTAACCTGGCAACACAGTCCACCACTGCATAACTGACAGATTTTGATGCAAACATCTTTGAGTCCGAACCAGAGTTACTCAATTAATAAACTTTGCAGCTGCAGTAACGGTGAACCGCACCTTTGACACGGACAACTCTTTCTCTTTTGAAAAAAAAATCTTCTCTCTCTGCGCGCAGCTGAGAGTTTAATGTTAAAAATGTAAATGTCAAACCCACACATCACTGAGACTGACAGCTTATCGTGTGTTGAGTTATCATTCTGTCAGTCTGTGCGCGCTTCCGCTGACCTTCTCCATTTTAGAATGACAAGTTCAGCTTTATGTGCTTTGCACGGGGATGAAAGGATGAATGATGGAGGGATGGAGAGAAAGGCACGGGGAGGTAAGGCGGGTTGAGGCAATATTTATGGTGTCATGAAAGGCAATTAAATGGCACAGCGTTACTTTTACCAGCCTGATCTAATGATGTTCCAACCACTCAATAAAGACACGGTGTTCAAGGTTCGCTGCTTTCCCATAATTCACCTAAAAGCAGTCTTTAGACAAAAACTGTCCACATTTCTTTACTTCCAGATCTCTGGCAACAGGGAAAGACTTGAAGCTGGCAAAAATAAATAAATAAATAAAATTACCCCAAACCAGTTCAGGCAGGAGCTAACTAGGGTCACCCAATCATGTTAGCTTCGATGACGCATCCAATCAACTTACATGTTTCCAAATAAACAGGTTTTATTATTTTGCCAATATAGAACATTGGGGAATGAGGGTCATATAAAGAAAAGCCTCAGGGAATGTGATGTGATGGAAAAACACAAAGGGACACATGATAAAGAAAGGAAAGGAAGAAAGTAAAAAGGAGCAGAGGTAAAAAAGAAAAAAAAATGTTTTAAAAAACAGGCTAGAGATAGAGAAGACTATTGGCAACTAGGTCCCATCCTTCAGATTTATTATAGGAAAGGCAGGCTTGTTACAGGCTTCTTTGCTTCTTGCTTTACAGAGCAAATAAAAGGCAGACATAATTAAGACTACCAAAGGTATAAATCTTGTATGTGAATGGCCCATTGCACACATCGACCGCGCAAGTAATTTACATGGCCCTTTGAGAATTTGCCTCAGAGTTTTCTCTGACACTCTCAAAGGTAGTGGTGAGAGAGAGCCGAGCTAAAAGAGAAAACCACGCTTTACAAGTTTCAGAGCTTTATCTCAAAGGTCCAATTGAATAAGATTTGAGTTATTACGGGGCAAGGTCACGTGATGCGTGAGCACATATTATCAGTGTGAAGGAAAACGAATCAGTCGATGAATGCGTTTCACTATGTCTCGTGAAATTCGCTTTAAAGAGGCTTTAAATCTAAAGACAGCTGTATTAAACTGACTACATGCATTTGTTTTGATGCACGCCTTCAGTCAGTACATTCAGTGCTTTGTTCTGTCTTTGTTCTTCTGCCTTTGTTGTCTATCGGCTTGTGTAAAAATTCAATCAAACACAAATTGGGCTCTTATCTAATCTGAATTATTTCACAAAAGAGATCTCAATCAGGGAAATAATCCCCCCCCCCCCACAATAAAATGCGCTTACACTTACATTTTGGACCAGAAGCTGGATCAGACGTATCAAAAGCCAAATGCGGCAGACCCAAAGTGACCGCGTCATTAGATGATCGATACATCAGGTGTGGTTTCCAGAGAGATAGAAAGGAAGCATCATCACAGATGCACAATTTTCGGAATAAACAATGCAAGTCCCTAATCAGGTAAAGTACTGTCAAACGAAGGCTGTCTAGCTGTGGCCTCAGAGGAGTGTGTGTGTGTGTGTGTGTGTGTGTGTGTGGGGGGGGGGGGATACAAGGCCAATCACTTGAGGTAGGCTGAGAAATAATGGAAAATAGAACATAAAAGTAGTTCTATTTAAGGACGCAGTTTGCAAAGCCTTAATCTTCATATACGGCAAAGGCTGAAGTGAGCGTCGCTGAATGAGACGGGGAAATTCCTGTTTACGTCATCAGTTCTCCCGACCTGACCCCTGCACTACAAACCTCCGCCTCCGTCCCTTGGCAACCCTGTGAGTCTGTATTTGTATTGTTGGCTATTTGAGTGACTTTAAACCCAATGCCTTAAAAGTGTGTTTAGCTACTGTTTTGCTTTGTGTGTCAACAATAGTTGGCAAAAATAAATCTGACCATCACCAATGCACAATGAATCTTGGACACAGAGAAGGAGAGCTGGTAAAATCAGTGGTGGTAGGATGCTGCGCCCTCTGGTTTGCATATATCTGGAGAAGGATTCATACTGCAGCAGGTTAATGAGCCCAAAGACACCTCAAAGTTTTGCAAGAACTACTTGAAGACCTAAAAACAACAACAAGTCACCTCCACAGTCACCTAACCTCAACCAAATTGACCCTTCCTAAGTCCCATCCGTTTCCCCACAGTGGTTCAGCAACAGTAGAGCAAGCTGAACATACCTCAGTCAACTTTTCTGTTGACTAAACATGCAACAACTCTGAAGAAGCCTCTCTGACAAAGCCTTCTGGATGAAAGGTGAAGCGTCTTCAAGAAACTGAAACAAGTCCAGTTGCCTATGATACAACATCTAGGTTTACTATGACCTGGATGACTGAGAGCCATCATCAACCTATACATGCTTTGTGTTTTGTTTGTCTGTACTGAAAAGAAAAAAAGAAAAAAAACAAGTTAACACGACAAATGTTGTATGTAAAGAGTGGATTAGGCTGTGTGGCCAACCTCACCATTAGCTGAATGCCAAAACACTGTCACCAAAGACTCCTCATTTGTTCAGAGGTAACATTACAATGTACAGTCACAGCTTGCAGAGATAAATTCCATTTAATTCTGTTGACATGGCAATTTAGTATTGCCATGTCAGCAAGATCTTCAAAGTCAAATCACACTGTGTACAGTCGCATCTTATGTTAGCCAGTGCAAGCAAAATGTTAGCTAACTGGCTAGCTAACGTATAATGGTCAGCGCCATGGTCTGTAGAATCCTTAATCAATCCCAACAAGGGGTGAAAGATGCATAGCTGGGAATGCCGGAGCAATGCTGATTGATAATCTTGTCATCCCTGGCCTTTACAAAGTTATTTGTGGCACACAGTTTTCGAGGCTTTTCTTTCTTTCTTTTTTTTTTTCTTCAGACCGGAAAAACACAATTTCGTGGATATATCCTTCCATCATGTACTGTAGTCCTGGCTGTTAACCTCATGAAGCTATATTGCCTGACTCCAAGAAATCTATTAATCACTGCTGCAGCCGGCTAAACAAGACCAGCATGGCCAAAGCCTCTTAAGCTTGTCAAGCTGTCAAATTTCTCCGACCTTGCAACCATCACTAATGCGAGTAGGGACTTGGGAATGGTCATTTGAAAGCAAAGCATTCTGTGACATCAAAAGAAATTTCGAAAATCATGCTACCATAACAGTCAACAGCTCTCGCACCAACTTCTCTCGTGCGTGCTGCCATTAAAGCAATATGGGTAAAATACCACATACTAAGACTCAACTTTTCACCCAAACTGTAGAGCTGATATTATCATTTTTAATGGAGAGAAAGTATTACATTATGCAAAACAGAGGTATCTTGACTAGTGGTCTCAGACATTAGGACCCTACTGTATACGACCAAAACGTCATACTGAATTTCCTCATTTTTAAGGGCAGGGCTAACTGTGTTCTTGCTGACTGCACACAGACAACACTGATTAGGAAGTGTACTTTCAGAGTAATATCCATATGTCTTATTTCTAATAGTGCTGCTAATTCCCACTCAAGTACCTTTCCAGTGGATAAAAAGTTGTGAGGTGCCCTCTAGAGTTCCCCTTCCAGTGCTCTTTCTGCATACCGGTGCCCCACCGCATACAGCTGGAGCCCCCTTTATGGTTTTCACCCCTGCCCCTCAAACACCCAGAGTCCACCACTGTCTAGCATGCTTCTTTTTTGGAAAAAAACAGCTGCCGGAATGGCCGCGCAAAACTTGAGACTTTTATACTATTAACATCAGACAGCCAATTCCAAATGACATGTGGATTAGAGAGAGGCTGGCATTGTAATTGATGTAACTCAGAATGGGTGGTTATTCTCTGATGTTGCTCCACTGTACTCAGGCACGACACAAGGGTTCATTTCCTAAGCGCCCTTGTTACATGAATCAGTTTCCTTTTTCAAATTTTAGTAGCTCATTAAAGTTATACTGTAGAGGTTTTGCTTCTAGTCTTTGAATCTGTAATTGTAGTGTGGGACGATGGAGAGAGCAGAGGTCTCGCACTTTTCTCAGGCTAGCCTCTGTTCAGCCGGCCTCAGTCAGACAATGTATTTTCTCATCAAGGGTTTCCTTCATTATTCTGAAAAGCAGAGCCATTACAGGGGCTTTTCCTTTTCATATTTTCCGAGCTAAATGTCAGGACTGTGATTCCACCACTTAAGGTTGAGCACCTCGTTATGTTAACTAGGATAAAACAACTATCGCTTTACTTGCATTCTTACAAAAACACGAGTCTAATTAGTGTCACAGCCTATCAGTGTAGACCAACATACAGCATGGAACAGTCCCTTACTAAAGCTGATATCAAAAACCACAGCTAGAAATATTTAATTTTTGTGAATGCAAAAGTCAATAAAAAAATGGTGACATTTTGCTCAAATGTCCTCCATCCAAGGTGCATACTTAATTCTAATTTGGTAATTGCCCAGACTCACCCTTCTCTGTAAGTAGTTTTTTCCCCCCATTGTGACCTTCAGTTTCACATTACATGAACGTGGAACATCGACGCAGGAGCCGCACTAATGCTCCGAGGCTTGTCTTTGCATCATCAGGAGGGTGCAAACAACAACAGTTCTAAAACTCCCCTTAAAACAGGGCCTGTAGATGAGACTTTTATAAAGCACATGCATTTAAATGTGTGATTCCTTCCAACATTACTGAAACACAACTCTATCTCAGCTCTCCAACCTCTGCAGCTCAGATCAATGGCTTTGCTAACGTTCCCCTCAGCCTCATTTCCCTGCAGCACGACTCCCCCTCCTGTGGCAGCAAGAATAAGACCGCGGCGCAGTTCAAGGGAGAAGCTACATCTTTACCCCCGCTAAAGGTGTTAACGCACTCTTTTGAAGATAGTCTTAATTGGGTTAGGAAAGGGGGTGGGGGCTGGGTTTGCGGTGAGCACGCAGTCCGTCGTTTGAAATCCCCCGATTTGAGGAGGTGTATAGAGAAGAAAAGAGAGGTTTAATTGATCCCCCAGTGATGTATGTAGCTTGGCATCCCTCTCAGATAAAGGTGGGAGAGATGTTATGCAGGGCTGGCTTAGCCATTACAGTCAAGCGTCACTACACACTAAAGATTCACCATTTTCTACAGTTTCTTTGCAGCTTTGTACTATAAGAAGCGTCACGCTGCTCTTTCCATCGCTTCTATAAAAGCTCTTTTCTTAATGTGCTATTATCATCATAATGTAAAGCAGATGTATTCCAGACACTAGAGACTGTTGGCTTTGTTCAATTGCTCTGCAGGTACTTGAAGACAAGTATTAGAAGCTGCCTGAAACAGACTTTCATTGGATTGCAATTGCAAACCTTTTTTTTCTACAAAGATCCATGTACTGTCTGTTTCTGTGTTATTTCTATTAAAAAAAAAAAAAAAAAAAAGAATAAAATACATGTGTAATACTAAAGTGGATCAATCCACAGAAGCCCAAAACAGCCACAGATGCAGTTTTTTTGGCCGCACTTTATTTTACAGCACGTTAATGAGACTTAACAAGCCCTACTTTGTATCAAATTAGACAAAAAATAATACACCAATAATACGTAAGAAGCCGTACTTTGTATGAAATTAGACAAAAAAACAATACACCAATAATACGTAGGAAGCCATACTTTGTATGAAATTAGACAAAAAAAACAATACGCTAATAAGACATAACAAGCCGTACTTTATCTCAAATTAGAAATAAGGTACTCTTAATTAGACAGTAAATGTAAAAGTTGTGCTGTAATTAGACACAATCAAATCAAATCAAATCAATCTTTATTTATATGGCGCTTTTCATACAAAAAACAGTACCTCAAAGTGCCTCACAGAAATAAACAAACAACAGCAGAAAAATAGAAACAGCAAAATAAAATTAGGGGAAGATAGTTAAAAGAACCCAAACCCTCCCACCCCTTCAGACATGGACAGAGACATACACACTCATACACACACTCACACATATGCACGCAGACACACACACACTCATACACACCTATACAGTAGCTGTCACTAAAGAGACATGGCTGGACAGCGAGACCTGGTGCATGGAGAAAGCTACCTTTCAGAAGCCAGCCACACCGGGAGAGATGTCGGGCCAAGGCCGCAAGGAGCACCGCCACAGAGACCACCCCCAGCCCGGCACGCCCCCATGAGGAAACACTGGAGATTAAAAACTGACAGACTAAAATAGTAAAATAAAGCAAAAAGCATAGAAGCTGAAAACACAAGGGACTAAAACATACAAGTATAAAGGCTAAAAGCACAAGGGACTAAAGGGTAAAATATGAGAGATTAAAACAGTAAAAGAAAATTTAAATAAATAGATAAATAAAATAAAATAAAATAAAAAGGATTTAAATGAGTAAATAAATAAATGAATGAATAAGTAAATAAATAAATAAAAGTGTTCTGATTAGTACGGCATAAAGGAATTAAGAAGAATTTAAATTTCAATTAAAAGCCTGGTTAAAAAGGTGGGTCTTGAGCCTCTTTTTAAAAACCTCTACAGTCTCTGTGACCCTGAGGCTCTCTGGCAGGCTGTTCCACAGTCGGGGCCCATAACAACAGAAAGCCGCCTCCCCGTGCTTTTTTGAACTAACCTGTGGTGGTTAAAAGGCCGGTGCTGGAGGACCTCAGGGTCCACGGGGGCTGATAGACTAAAAGCAGGTCAGATAAATAAGAAGGCCCAAGACCGTTAAGACATTTAAAAACTAGTAAAAGAACCTTAAAATCATTCCTGAAGTGCACGGGGAGCCAATGAAGTGACTTTAAAACCGGTGTAATCTGCTCCAGCCCTCTGGTCCTCGTCAGCACTCGTGCAGCTGAGTTTTGTAATAATTGTAAAAAAAAATGTAGATTCGAAATGCTCTTTTTGGGAAGGCCAGAGAGCAGGGCATTACAATAGTCTAAACGACAAGAGATAAAAGCATGCACCAGCACCTCCGTGCTGGCCTGAGAGAGAAACGGGCGGACTCTGGCTATATTCTTAAGATGGTAAAAACCTGTCTTTGTTATATTTTTGATGTGTGGAATAAAACCGAGCTCAGAGTCAAAAATCACACCCAGATTTTTTTACAGATTGTGATGGTTTCAAATCCTTTAACTTTGGTAAAAGTTTCTCTTTCAGGCCTTCAGGACCAATGAGTAAAACCTCTGTTTTGTCCTGGTTGAGCTGTAGGAAATTTGCTGCCATCCATGTCTTGATATCTAAAATGCAGTTAAAAAGGACATCAATAGGCCCTGTGTCATCAGGAGACACAGCGATGTACAGTTGCGTATCGTCAGCATAACTATGAAAGCTGATGCCGTGCCTCCTGATGACGTCCCCAAGGGGAAGCATGTACAGATTAAAAAGAGTTGGACCTAAAATTGACCCTTGGGGAACCCCACACTTTATTTTGTGGGTTTCTGAGGAACATGTATCCATACTTACAAAGAAGTGTCGGTCTGTGAGGTAAGAAACGAACCAGTTAAGAACAGTACCAGAGAGGCCGACCAGGTTCTTCAGTCTATTTAATAAAATGTGATGGTCTACTGTATCGAAGGCGGCGGTTAGATCCAGCAGTACCAAGACTGTGAGTTTATGGTTATCTAAGTTGCACCTGATGTTGTTTAAAATCTTTAAAAGGGCTGTCTCTGTACTGTGGTTCGTCCTAAAGCCAGACTGATAGTTCTCTAAAATGTTGTTTGCAATTAAAAAATCATTCACATGATTGAAAACAAGTTTTTCCAAAATTTTACTTAAAAACGGTAAGTTGGATACAGGCCGATAATTATTAAAGGTGTTGGGATCTAGGTTGCTCTTCTTCAGAAGGGGCTTCACCACTGCCGTTTTAAAGGAGGCGGGGAAGACACCCGTCTGAAGAGAGCAATTCACCATATATAACAGCTGATCCTCAAAAATTCCACAAAGTGTTTTAAAAAACGGTGTGGGAATTGGGTCTAATGGGCAGGTCGTGGGCTTTACTTGGGAGAAAACTCGACCAAGTGTCCTCGCATTAACCAGGGCAAAACTCTCTAGTGTTTCCTCGGGTAAAATCAATGATCCAGGTGTGTCGACGTTTAAAATCTGTTGAGGTAAGAGACTCGATCTGATGTCATTGATTTTACCTCTGAAGTGGTCTGCAAAATCCTCGCAAAGGGCGTCAGTTGGTGTTTTGGAGGATCTATTAAAATGTGTGTTTGTTAAAAAGTCAATTGTGGAGAAGAGGAATTTTTGGTTGTTTTTATGTTCGTCGATTAGCTTTTGGAAATGGGAGATTCTTGACTGTTTGACTGCGTTATTGTAGGTTTTGAGGTGTTCACGTAAAATGTCATGGTGAACGGTTAACTTTGTTTTTCTCCATCTCCTCTCAGCACTCCTGCAGTTTCTCTTGAGTTTTTTAGTTTCTGTATTTCTCCACGGGGGTGTAGGTCTTGTATTAATGTTTTTTATTAAAAGTGGAGCCACTGAGTCCAGCGCTGATTTTATTTTATGGTTAAAGCTGTCAACAATAAAATCACATGGTGCTGGTAAAATTTCTGCAGGAGTGCTCTGTAAAATCTGGATAAAATTTGCAGCCACTTCAGAAGTTAGGTAGCATTTCCTCACTGTTCTCACTGGGGCCTCCCGTTGGTTAAAACTGGTGATTGTAAAAAACACACAAAAGCCTGCTGTGGGTCGGCTGCGTGACATGCTGATTAAAATCTAGACAGTGTAGAAGGTTTAAAAATTCTCTCGACATTGAATCTGAGGAATTGTCTATGTGTAAATTAAAATCACTGGTTATTAATATTCTGTTATAACTGCTGTGAGTTATTGACAGTAGCTCTGAGAATTCACTGTTAAAAGAGGTGGAATAGCGGGGTGGTCTGTAGACTGTAATACAGAGAATGGGGGGGCTGCTAAAAACAAAGGCATGGTATTCAAATGATAAATATTTGTTAAAAAAGACTTCATTTGACAACATGGTGTCTTTAGTGATTGATGCAGTTCCACCTCATTTTTGTCCCCCTCTTGTAGAAAATAAAAAGTTAAAATTTGGTGGGGAAGCCTCAGTGAGAACAACAGGTGCATCAGTGCCAAGCCATGTCTCTGTCAGGAGAATGCTGTCTGAACTGTTACCTAAAATTAAATCATTTATGATAAAAGATTTGTTTAAAAGAGAGCGCACATTCAGCACGGCCATTTTAATGTCCGTGCTGAACGTGCGCTCACCATGTCTTTTCAGAGGAATGTTAAAAACACAGTTTGGTCTAAAAACAGTCCTGCGTGTGATTCGTCTGCGTGAGAGTCTGGTTTCAATGGTGTGGATGTTGTCCTGTGCCTCGGGGGCAACTGAATGGGGGGCGTGTGTCATGTAGGTAGAGGCGGGTGCGGGTGAGTGAGTGGGATGCGTGTTTACCGTGAGTCAGGAGGTGGGTGTGGTGCAGGAACGGACAGTCAGGTCAGTGTTGACAGATAAAAGCTGTCATCCCTCCTGGTTTGGGTGGAGGCCATCCCGTTTAAAAAGGCTAGGCCTGTTTAAAAACGCTGTAAAATTGTCAACAAACGGGATACTTTTTGTCAAGCAGTACCCCTTTAGCCACAGGTGCAGCTGACGAAGGCGGCTGGTGGTGACGTCACCATACCTAGGTGGGGGAAGCGGGCCGGCGATAATTAGCCTACGCAAATTATGCTGTTATCAGAAACCACATATCAAGTTTTTATTACTTAAAATAAAGGCTACTATACTTAGACACTATTATACCAAATTAAAACGTAATTACAAACCAAATCGGTTCTAATACACTATTAGACACCATTTTACAAGATCTTAGTCTATAAGAAATCACACACAATGCCATATCAGATCCAAAATATGCTAGTTGGACACTCTTCTACCCTCACTTCCAATTGTGCATTTAATGCTACCAACATCAGCCTATAGCTTAATTAGATGAATGTACTGCCATATTATATCGGACATGGCCTTTATAATAGTCGGACGAGAAATCAGGCGGCCAGTTTCTTGAACACAAAAACATTTATCATGAGGAAATACCTTCATAAAAGAGCGTTTCACATGCAGCCATATGAGCTTAATATGAACTTTGCCATTTGATTCACGTACATATTGAATTGATTTGATGGTATTCACTTAATGGCAACTGTAAAGAATCCATATAACTTACGTAGTGCTTGTTTCCGCTTGTGGGGAGTAGACGGCTAGAGGGGGGCTGACCAAAGCAGGGCCCATGGGCAAAAAGCTGGCCCGCCATAGTATTCCACTGGACCAATCAGATATTTCTACTGAAGAGAAATGACAGTTATTTTTAAGAAATGATCAAATAAATCACTATATGTCATTTACAACTTTGTCAGTTAAGTATGCTCTTTAAAATTGTAGTATCCCTAATTATTAACTATTTTTCATAATCTGAGCACTGTGGGCACAGGAAGTCAGTCAATTAAGCACACTTTTGATCCTCCAAGAGGGCACCTTTGGGCTAGAATGTAGTTATGCAATGTATAAAAGCCTGCAATGAATATAATCACAGTGTAATTAGCTAAAAATCCCTAATTTATGTGTAGAGATGGGGCAGAATGAAGTCTTACATTCTATGATCAACTCTATGTACTAGCTAGAGTACTAGGAAGATTTGTTGGCACA
Organism: Acanthopagrus latus; assembly: GCF_904848185.1. Taxonomy (NCBI): domain Eukaryota; kingdom Metazoa; phylum Chordata; class Actinopteri; order Spariformes; family Sparidae; genus Acanthopagrus; species Acanthopagrus latus. The sequence goes on along the minus strand of NC_051039.1, from coordinate 25,809,643 downwards.
GGGGGAAAACCCATATTGCTGGCTGTTTGAATGGTATAGGCTAATAAAGTGTGTATCTAAATACAGACTGATGCATTATTTGCTTATTGTAGCTAAGTCGCTTGACTTGAAAAGACACGTTTTATGCATGCACAGGCAAGGCTGATCTAACAAACAATAGGCTATAAGTAATAAGAGTCAATGACCTTTTATGTTCCTGTGATAACAGATACATGTATTTCAATAACAAAGCTTGTTTTCTCAAGATAACAAGATGAATAAGTAATTAATTAATTAACTTGTGATCTAAAGATAACAGAAATAAAAAATAAAAATAAACACACCTGTGGCTGGTATGTGCTTCCGTATCTATGGGCAAATTAGCAATGCGACACAGTGTGCCAGCGTGCTCGGGGAGGTGAAAGCACTGGAGATGCACGCTCTCCTCTGGTGCTGTTTTGCCAGAGAACTTCAATTAGACATAAAATACTGACGTGATCCGGCATAATGACAACTCATACTCTCGACGTTTGGCTGCGGCACTAAGGAAAAAAAAACACTGAATTTTTATTTATTTATTTATTTTTTTATTGCAGATAGAGAGGGGGGTTAGGTTATTGCTTAAAGTGAGAGACTTAAAGTCTGTCGTGTAGGTGTCTGTGTTTGTGTGCAGCGGATAGGCAGGAGGGGAGGGCACATCTGTTAGTATTGAAGATAGAACAGCAATGTCAAATCTGTTTAGGAAATGTGTTTTTGTAACCCGCGACAGGCTTCCTCAAAGTCACTTTCTATTTAGATGCTTGGATTGATAAATCAGTTACTTTGCATGGAAATGCGCTCTCTTGACACTCACAATCCCATGCAGCCTTTACTGATGTACTATAACACAAACCGCCTCACTCTTTTCTGTCTCTATGCCCGCATCCCTTTCATACTCGCACTCAAGAACACATAACTGTATATGTAACCTCCGAGTTTGGCCGATAAATGAATCGTCGAATAAATAAAGTCCTATATTACCTTGGCCTGGGTGTCCCAGCAACGTCTTATTTTCCTATTCTCCACAGAACTCAACTCTAATCATCCACTTAACTCACCCACCGAGGGGAGAAAAAAAAATGACCTTTTCTTTTTTCTATCAAAGCCTAAAATCAAACGAGTGAAGAAAGAATCCGCTCCGGTGGGGGATCGCAGCCATGTGAAATCTCATCATGTGAAATAGGTGCTCATCTGGCCCCCGGTCTCAGCGGTTCAGGTGAAAAAATCCCATTACAGGGCAACACAGAAATAACCAAAACACCTCTTTCCTAAGCCTCGCCGTGCTTTTTTTCCCTTTCAACTTACACCTTCTCATTATTCTCCGCCTCACTCCCTCGTCCACTTGTCAGAACTTTTCCAGGTGGCTGCATCTTTCCTTCCCTTAACTCCTCTCTCCTGGCGTCATCTCTGTTGATGTTCTTATCACATGTCTTAAATCTAATCCCTTTAAAACAACCCCCCCCCCCACACCTTTGTCCGCCTCTCTTCTTCTGCCATTCCCGCTACTCCTATCCTGCTCCTTCATCATTACTTTCAATAATTTCATCATTCCCTTCTCCTCTGCACCTCTGTCTTGCTTCCGTCTTATGTTTATCCTCACATCTAGACATCAAGGCCCTGACATGAATCATTTCCTGCCAGAGGGGTTCAATAATTGCTAACTAAAGCTTGTATTTGACCTAGACCATCAATGCCAAAACCGGTACAAATTTTTCATCACTCATCAATATGTGAACACTTTTTTTTGCAGTTTATTCAATAATAAAAATTGATCAAAACACGACCCAGCACTTACCTTGTCCACCCCCGACGTCCCTGCGGTGATTACTAACCACTGCCACCATAAAATAATTACACAAAAATAAGCTTTGTAATGTTTTGTGTTCCATGCCTAATCAACGCTCTTTTGCACTAAGAGTTCTGACAACTTAATCCAGTTTTCTTTCTCCAACTCGTCAGGCATGCACAGGTACACACACATACACACACACACACACACACACACTTGACAGTGCACTGTTATTGAAAATAATAAACAGATTAAACACGAGCCTGATTAGAAAAGTCAGTCACAACTTCCTAATTAAAGACAGGTTGGCATTCTAATCAGAAAAATAATGAGCCTGGGCGAGTCCATTATGCTTAATTTGTACCCCAGTTAATCTGTCAGTATCAGAAATGTTACAGTATGTATATTAATTTTGACATATGAGACATACACTTTATTGTATTCACTCACCCAGTCAAATAATTGAAATCAGGTGTTCTAATCGCTTCCATGGCCACAGATGTATAAAAGCCAGCGCCTAGGCACGCAGACGGTTTTCACATACATTTGTGAAAGAATGGGTCGCTCTCAGGAGCACAGTGAATTCCAGCGTGGTACTAATAGGATGCCTCCTGTGCAACAAGTCCAGTTGTGAAATTTCCTCGCTCCTAAGTGTTCCACAGTCACCTGTCAGTGGTATTATAACAAAGTGGAAGTGATTGGGAACGACAGCAACTCAGCCACAAAGTGGTAGGCCACGTAAAATGATGGAGCGGGGTCAGCGGATGCTGAGGCGCATAGTGTGCAGAGGTCGCCAACGTTCTGCAGAGTCAATCGCTACAGACCTGCAAACTTCATGTGGCCTTCAGATTAGCTCAAGAACAGTGTGTAGAGAGCTTCATGGAATGGGTTTCCATGGCGGAGCAGCTGCATCCAAGCCATATATCAGCAAGTGCAATGCAACATGTCGGATGCTGCCACTGGACTCTAGAGCAGTGGAGACGCGTCCTCTGGAGTGACGAATCACGCTTCTCCATCTGGCAGTCTGATGGATAAGTCTGGGTTTGGAGGTTGCCAGGAGAACGGTACTTGTCTGACTGCATTGTGCCAAGTGTAAAGTTTGGTGGAGGGAGGATTATGGTGTGGGGCTGTTTTTCAGGAGCTGGGGTTTGGCCCCTTAATTCCAGTGAAAGGAACTCCGAATGCTTCTGCATACCAAGAGATGTTGGACAATTCCATGCTCCCAACTTTGTGGGAACAGTTTGGGGATGGCCCCTACCTGTTCCAGAGTTTGATGTGGGTGAATCTGACTTGGCTGCACAGAGTACGGATCTCAACCCAGCAGAACACTTTTGGGATGAATTAGAGCAGAGACTGAGAGCCAGGCCTTCTCGTCCAACATCAGTGTGTGACCTCACAAATGGACTTCTGGAGGAATGGTCAAAAATTCCCATAAACACTCCTAAACCTTGTGGAAAGCCTTCCCAGAAGAGTTAAAGCTGTTATAGCTGCAAATAGTGGACTGACGTCACATTAAACCCTATGGATTAAGAATGGGATGTCTCTTAAGTTCATATATACTGACGAGGTGTTTCAGGAGCAGTGCTTCATGTGGGAGAGGCGAGCTTCTGTTGGTGTGGATTTTGACCTTTTGTATGCATAAGCACACATACAAAAGGAAAAAAGGAAAGGAAGGAAGGAAAAAAAATAAAAATAAAAAGCATACCAGGTCTCCTTTCAAACAAAGCGTATCTTTCAGAACTCGTACACTTGGATGAAGTAGGAAAAAAAAACATGAACTTGTGTAAGCTTTGAAATACAGTTCTGACTCATCTGAGACATCAGTGCCAGAATATCTCATTCAAAGACTGGTCACACCAGGCAGCAGCACAGCAAAGGTCGTCTGCACTGTAACAGTAAGTCGTGCTTGAAGCTCGATGACATCGTGACCACTCACAGGGCTACAATGGACAGTGTGAACCTGCAATAAAGTCCATTGAGTTGTCTGGAGCTTAGAAACACAATCGTGTAAACATCATCTCGTTTTGATAAACAAGTTGTATTGCATTTCGATGTCTTTCGATCACAATGTTTTTAATCTGAGCCACAGAACAAGCTGGCACACTTGTGAACACACACACACACACACACACACACACACACACACATATCTGTGGAGAGAGAACAGAGGCCCCGGAACCAGGGACTGAAGAGGACTGAGATCAAGGAGCGGTGAGAGAGAAATGGGAAAAGGAAAAGGAGAGGAAGAAGACACAAAGGTGTGGGGGGAAGAGAAAGAACACACTTGATACTTTTGTTCTTGTTATATTGTGAGTTTCTTTATAGTTTCGTGAACAGCCCAGTCACCCCTGATATAATGTTAGTAGTTAACATATCTGGAAACAACACACTCGTCCGAGGTTGACATTTGTACAAAACGTGGCATATCACATTCACATCACATTCTGCTTAGCCGACTGTCATGTCACAAGGTGGAGGGGGTGGTGGTGCCGTTTTTAAGCCTGAGCCTCTCAAACAGCAGCAGCATAATGGAAGAACGACACTTACAGCACAGGTACGCAAGCAAGTTCAGCTGGTTTTGATGTGATACGTAACTGACTTATGTGGTAGGATTTAGTTTGGTAAAGTTTGAAATATATTCACAGATTGGAACTTCCCAGATCAATAACTCATAAGCGTAACATTGTTAAAACACAAACAATGACTCTTTCCTACCATTGTAAGGTAGACAACAAGCTACAACTGTATTTTCATCACAACGAGCTGTCCACGGGGCTGGACTTTAACACTGGTCTCTATGGTCAGCTGTCTGTGAGACGAGGGCGCAGGGACCATCTATAAAGTTCAACACCGAAAAGAGACACCACAAAAAATATTCAATACCTTCACTAATATTCAGTGTGGTGTCACCAAATTCACCTAACCCTAACCCTACTGTAAAAAAAAAACTGTTTTCTGATGTAACGTTAACTCAATATTGGTATTAAAAAATGTTTTAATACGTAATCCACATCTTATTATAAATCAGGATGTTATGGTATCAATCTAAAAGGTAGATTGTCGAATTTTACTCAATGGCTTTGGTGCCTGGTCATCAGCCAGTTTTTGTGGCGACAAACTGGGAGAACTATGAGACGTTTAAGCTACACCATGATGTTTTGCTTACCCTGACCAAGCGGTTTTAGTGCCAGACCACAAACACATCGTCGTGAGGAGAGAAGAATAGAAAATTGAACCGGAACAAATGTAAAGGAAGCAACACAGACACGTTGATTTTTAACTGATCTGTGGTTTGCCAGAATCGTTGCCAACATTTATACTGGCCATTGTGTCGGAGTAAAAGTAGCCGAACTAAAGTATGAGCAGGACTTACTGGGCAGCTTGCTTCCCATCCTTTTGTGTCTAGTTTTGACTTCCATTTCCTAACTTTGTCTTTTTCCCACCCTTTTCTTGAGCTTCACCCTGGTTGTAAGTAGTACACTAGGTCTACGCAACGAGGCCTATAAATAATCCTCATATTTCTCATAAAACACAATTCATACCCAATATTTTGATTACCCTCAAAAGCACTACAATCTAGCGGTTTTGATTAGATGAAACAATATTGAAGTGCTCCCTGCTGTTTACCATTAGACTGTTAGGGCATCACTTATAATAACAAATGATCAGCCTTGTACGATGAGGTGCGGCTTGTGGTCAAAACCTTGTAGTCTGGCCAACCTCCTCAGGCTCACAGCTTTGATAAGTCCCTTTCACCACCCTGAACTCAACATCACCTGGAGGAGCTGTATGTGAGAACGCAAACTGAAGGACTTGCGTAACCCTGCAGTCTCACTAGTGCAAAGTCCTTGTAATGTCTGATTGAGCCCGTGTGTGAATAGATGAGGTCATTTTCCAGATAATTTGCAGCGAGGAGTGGACATGTCCACGAAATGTTGAGTGTTGCTGCTTCACACTCTTTTCTGCTTGCTTCACACTGGCCAACAAAAATCTGTTTACATTCCACTTATGTCTGGCTTTTGTGTGCAATGTGAATATCTATCATCGGAGTCTACTCCTGGGGTCGACTGACCCTGCAGTCCTCCTGGGTATTTATTGCATCCAGCTCAGCTATGATGCAAACATACTAATTCACTCTCCTTTTCTCAGGTGCGATGCTTTGACGTGAGTTGAGGTTAAGGCTTGTTGGCTTGTCGGACATTGTTAAGTTGGTGCTGGTTCAGTCTGTCTTACAAACTAAGCACCAACTTAAAGATTTGAACCAAAGCAACTGTGCCTTCCCTGTGGTCTGAGCCTTGTCAGCTGCCTGATGGGTTTTGAGCATGTGCAACTCTTAACAGGGATGAGAAAGGAAAAAAAGACAGGCAAACTTTTCCATAGGCAATTTGAAATGAGTTAATTGCTAATTATAAGTGGGATTACCTTACCTAAACCTGCTAATTTGGGTGTGAAAGTGGTTTAAGGCAGAAGAGAATTACAGTGACGACAACACAGCTAACACACTACGACAGCTTCTTCTGTTTTTGCTCAGCATTTTCTTTTTTTTTTTCTTTTGTCATCAATTTTGTAAATTCACATGTAAAAGTTCAGTAAAGTTCAAGCTGACGCGAAAGAATGCCTGGGATTCGCTTTGCTAACGTGAGCAAAATGTCAACCTTTTCCTTTTTCCTCGCCTTCATTTTAAATGCTGGTGTTATCAGCTTTGATAATGACTTTCATGTTCCAACATTGTTCTCTGAGATAGCATTGGAGAGGAGATATGATTTATAATCGAGCAGAGGTGCCGCTGTCTCGAGCACACGCATGCACGTATACAATACATTCGGCACACATGCATACATAGAGAAAAAGAAACTACCTTTACAAACAGACCTCCATTCACATTTCTGTGGAGTTTATCCAGCTCATTATTTATACAATATTGCCTACGTCCTTGACTTTCCCTTTTGTGTCGTTTTTTGGCTCTTGTGTTGCTGTAAACAAGTGGTGAGCCTGCACAACCAAGAGTGCCATGACTGAAACAGCCCATTGTTGTTCATTATCTGCACGGCAGGGTCAAGTGTTGCGCACGCGGTTCCGCGTGGGCGCTTCTTTTCCTGCGCATGCGCCTGCGCTGTGCGACGCATACTCGCGCCTTATTACACAATCAGATTATGCCAGTGTTTATCAGTGGCATGATTAATGGACTGGGCTGAATGGAAGCAGGGAGCACTAAGGATTCATTTGGGTACCTGACAATTTTTTATGTATAGGCTGTAAATTATGGTCCCTCTAGAAAATGTAAGTGTATTATTGAAAAGGATGCTTCCACTCTAAGCATCAGTAATAGCTATGGTGTGTGTGTGTGTGTGTGTGTGTGTGTGTGTGAGAGTGAGAGAGAGAGAGAGAGAGAGAGAGAGAGAGAGAGAGTGTGTGAGATCTGTGTGTCCAAGAGCATATTTGTCTGTCTCTGAGAGAGTGTGTGTGTGTGTGTGTGTGTGTGTGTGCGTGGAATGATGGTGGTGTGGGTGGAGCACATGCATTTTTAAATTGAAAACATGACACACCCGCAGTGATGATTTAGTGCCGGGCTGGAGAGGCGTTTGGAACAGTGAAAGCGGCCTTTGAACAGCCGAGAGGAGAGACAGAGAGGGGGCCGTGGTGTTATTCACTGCACTGCAAGTATAACTGCCACCGTGGGAGAGGCACTTAATACCAACAGTTAGCTGCGTGCCAAGGCTTCTCATACACAAAGTTGGACAATTTTTTTTTCAGCCCTCTATTAAGGCACTTCATTTGTACGGCCTTGAAAGTTATTGAATAGCGCTACCCTTGTAGTTTTCGGATTCACTTTGCTGCCAAATCCTGCGTGCCAAAAACTGTGTCTTTATTGTAATATAAATAACATTAATGAGACAGTGTTTGTTTGTTTTTTGTTTTTTTCCATTTTACCACCATGAGCATCCTCGACAATCTGAATCACCGCACCCATCCAAAAAACGTGTCAGTCCCACCACCTTCGTTCTTAGAAGTAATCTGCGATCCAAATGTGGTCAACAGGGTAAGCGTAGGTGTTTGTAGTAGTTTTGCAGGGGTAAAAGTTCCATCTGAAATCTTGTGTTTAAAATGTATGGGCTTGAAAACAACACAAGGTCAGAGGGCTTCAGATCCCACGTGTCGGGGCTTTGACTAGACAGTTGTTTCCAACATTAAGTGAAGGGCCTCATCCATATACGCAAATATATGGTTAATAAAATTACAATTTGTGTTATTAAATTCCTCCCTGGGTTTTTCCCGTGCTTGACTTACTTGCAGATGCCTGTATTTTTTCAATTGTCAGAGGCAGGAAGCGCTACATCACAGTTAACCGGAAGTCATTGTAACATAAACTCAACTCATTCTTAGGCTCAGTTTACTCAAAAGGCAGCCATAGTGCAACATTGTTATAACTATGTATTAGAAGATAATATGCACAGCACGTTAGAGACGTAGATACGATCACAACTTCACTTTTATAATTAAGTTCTGTACACATTCTAAAAAGATGATTAAATTAGAAAAAAAATGGAAGTTTTTAAATCTAGATCTGATTTTATGTAGTTCAGCCCACAGGAGCATGACCTTGACTGAAAGTTTGTATCCGTTGTATGAGAAGCATAAATTGTGTACAGTATAAAAGTTATTTGGCAACCTTCAAATTCATTTAGGGGCTACACATACTGTTGCAATCGAAAATGTTCAACCCCCTTTTTACCTAAAAGACACTTTAGTGATGAGATGGGCTTCAAATCCAGGGACTAAGATGGCCACTCAGGGACATTCTGAGAGGGATTCCCGAGCCTAACTTGGTCCAGGAATTGGGATTTGAATCCCATTAAAAAGTATTTGGTGGGATTTAAAGAAAGAAGTGGCAGCAAAGAAACCAAAGAATATAAACGAGCTGGAAGCTTTACTAAAAAAGAGGGGCGTCCGAAGCTTGTGAGTAACTGCCGGAAACGTTTATTGGGGGTCATAAATGTCAAAGTCTGCTCAATGAAATACTGACTCTTTGGTTGAATAATGGGCTCTTTTGGGCAGAATTTTTATTTGTGTTCGGTAAGCTCAACATTATGCTCTCCAAAAATCGCTCACATATTTATTATTAAACCTTCTCTGACGGCGTACTGATGTCTGAGTTGATCTGTTTTCAATTAACTCTTGTATGCACGTCACTAGAATGTCAAAACCAGGAAGGAGTACATGAATAGAAATCTGCACATTCTTGAGTTAGTGTGTGATGCTGGTAGTTTGGTGGTGTAGTGAGGACTCACAGGGCTACATGCAATGGTGTTGCGGTACACAGCTTATAGCTGTTTCCAGTGTTGGATGATTTTCTTGATTAAGGGCCCTAAGACACTGTAAACTGTAATAAATGACAAGTTGGCGGTGGCAAATGTCTCAGTCATAAACTACATGATTTTCAAAGTCGTCAGATCGCATCTCTGTTCACACCACACAACTCTGTCTTGCGATTGGAAGGCTTGCACATGCAAGGCATCACACTGGAACGCCATGGTTCAAACAGTCCAAGTTGTTTTTGCATTGGTTTGCAGGGAATAACAAGGAGTGAAAACATGTAACTGGCTGCTTATATTGTGGCTCAGCAAAGAAGGAGTGGTAACAGGAACTGAGACGCCATTTGTGTACAGATATCTAGCCTGCTAGATATCCATCAACCATCGGCAACACCTCAGAGATCTCCTGGATTGCTTCTCTGAACATTTACATTGAGGGCATTTAGCTGAAGCTTTTGTCCAAAGCGACTTAAGGTAATCCATAGATTCATACACTGATGGTGGTGGCTTCCATTCAAGGTGCTGACCAGCACGTCAGGAGCAGTTTGGGGTTTAGTATCTTGCCCAAGGACACTTCAACATGTAGACCAGGGGAATCGAACCAGCGTTCCTTCTGATAACAAGACTCCACCCCTGACCCAAAGCCATTTTAAAATTAATTTTACATCATTTTAATCTTAAACATGTATATTTTGATCATAGCCTTCTTATTGACTTTTATTTTGTTTGGTGTAGTTTTTTTGTTTTGTTTTGTTTTTGCAATTTGTACCAGCCAATCACAGAAGTGTAAGCATGTGACCAGTTATATGAATGCAGATCATGGCTTCAAACGCACTCATGCCACCACCAGTGTTTCAAAGTAAAGTTGCGCTGTCATCCAATGTAACCACAGCAGTCCTCCTGCGTTCGAAGAACCAAACTGAGCTTCTGACAGCAACATTTTTTTTTTGCATCACGCTAGTCTGGATTTGTTAAGTGACATTCAAAGAATAGGGCCCAGCTACACAGGCACATTAGCTGTGCCGGTCTTTCAATCAGCCCTCCTGCAAATGAATGGCAGAGGACACGGAGGTTAATTAGCCTCCTATAGAGTTAGCGACAGCCAGGCTTGCATATCATATCATCCAGCATATAGCGGTTTGGGCTCTCATCACAGACTGCTAATCCAGGCAGAGGGACGTCTGATGGTTGACAATAACCCCGGAGTGAGCAAATGAAAGAGATAAAAAACCAGAGAGAGGCGAGGCCCGCGCCTGTGTGTACATCATATACCTCAGGGCAGGTCGCGGTTCACTGGCTGCCGTCCTCTAGATAAGAAAATACTTTGTATGCAGATGAAGCAAATGATGAGTGCCCTTGGTAAAACCAGCTAGGACATGGGTCAACTTTAAACTGGCATTTTACACATCTTGACATATCCTCCCTTAATGATTCACTGAAAATGCACTTTTTTGGATTGTTGACCGCAACTTTCTTTTATGCGTGTGTGTGTAAGAGTGTGTGTGTGTGTTCGTCCCGGCGAATTTTCACACTCAAATCATCAGTCAGTACAGTCACCACATACAAATCACAAAAAACCCCGTTGCCGCCGATCACTGTCTTCCTCGGCAGATGCTGCTGTACCATCTTGTCACATGAATTAATGAATGTCTGTCTGGTGTTGATGATGTTCTTCTCGGCAGATGCAGTTTGACTTGTTAGGGCCAAAATAAATAATAGAAGCTGACAAACTTCAGCTCGCATCAAGAGCGAACCCTCAAGCATAAAATTGCGGCACACTTCAGCTAGCTTTTCCATCAGCAAGTGGTATGAAATATGTAATAATTATGCTATTAAACATTGGTATATTCGATAATGAGCTAGTTGAGATTCTGAGCATGCAGGCCTCCAAAGTAAAGTAATGATCTCGCCAGGGACGGGCACACACTAAAAAACTGTGAGGCCGTCTAGAGACTAAAAACCTTCAACAAAGAATGTGTGAACCGTGTGTGTGTGTGTGTGTGTGTGTGTGCAAGTCAATGCTGGAATGTGAATAAAAGCCAGACCCTTTTTCTGTGTGTGCGTGCATGGGTGCACACGCATACTTATGTATGTGTGTTTTGCTTTCGTTTAGGGTAATTAAAAGCTAATACGCAGCAGAATCGGCTCTGTGCTCTCTCCTCAATTAGCAGCCATCTATAAAAAGACGCACACTTCCATTCTTTATGCCGCCGCTAATTATGATAGATTCTCTTCTCTTATTCTCCTTCGTTTACCCCTCACTTTTTTCTCCCCCTTTTCCCCCCTCTTTCTCTATAATGAAAACATAACCAGCTGAGTCATTTTTAATCAAGCGTTATTATGGATTCTGATCAAAAGAGGGGTTTTCAGCTAACTGCGGCTGCTTGATTTAAGACTGTTTTCTTTCTGTTCTTCATCATTATCGGTTTAACTCATTAGGGCTTATTGGCTTTTTAACGCACAGGCACGGGAGACAAATGGTGTAAAACGGAGGATTTTTTTTCCCCCCTCTGACACGGCTGCACAAAGTCAATGGGGTATGTTATCTGCAAATGAAATGTGCTGTGCATTGAAAAATAACGTGTGGATTATGTACTGCTCTGCGGGAAGCAATGTATTAACTGTGAAATAGAGTGCAAATCTCTTTGCTACATAAACAAAAGCACATTTAGCTGGAGAGTCATATTTCCTCATTTATGGGTAAAGATGTTCCATTCTTGTACAAGAGTCGCAGCAGGTTTAATAAGTTGTAAGAAGACAAACAGCAGTTTTAATCATATATAGTACCATTCAGTTCGTACAGTTGCTGCTTTTTGTGGGGATTCTCTCTCTCCGCCCTCTGTTTTAATGCCCCTCATCGATAAAATGACTCATACACTTGGAGAGTCTCTTCCACGGGGGGGCTTCATGGGCTGAAGGTGAAAAAAACAATCACAAATTGAAGAACCACTTCAATCCCCTCCTCTCCAATAGTTCTTTGTCATTTTAAAGACTAAGTTATTGGGTTACAGTAAATCCTGCACCGCGTGTTTGTGTTTTTTTCCCCCCTTGCGGTGTTCTTAAACATGCGCCTGTGTTACTCTTCCGCGGGTGCCGTGGTCCTGCTGAGTTTAAACATGGATCATTGTTTGGGCCGCGTTGCTACAGTACACAAACACAATCTGAAAAGACACGGGGAAGCGACGGCGCGCAGGCATTACACATCAACGCCAGCTCGGCCGCTGATCTGACGAACACAGGAAACGGGGGGGGGATGATGGAGTGGCGTGCTTTCACTGAATATGTATATTGGTTGTGAGGAAACTCATCATAGTCGCTCATACACACACACACACACACACGCATGCGGCACCACAAACACGCTAATGCCTGACAATTTCCAGGTGAGCTCACAACTTTAGATTGATGGCGTAGACAGAGCAGCATATGTTTTGTCATCTCTCTCTCTCTCTCGCACCGCACCCCCTCCACTTCACTCTTTTATTGTCACTGTTTTAATGCGGCCTGTTCGGATCAATCATCAATCTCCCCCGCTCTTCTTCAGCTCCTCTCCCCCCCTCCACTTCACTCGTCTTACCTCCCCCACCCCCACGCGTCCCACTTCCCTTCGATATATTACAGGCAATCTTTATTCCGCGTGGATCCACTTAGCACAATGGGGACTAAACAAATGTGTGTGTCAAACCCAGATGGCATGATCCTGATGCTGTAGAGGGACAGAGGGAGGGATGACAGCAGCTCAGGCGAGTGGGAGGGGACGAGGAAAGAGAAAAGGGCCATCGGAGGAAGGGGGGGGTACCTGCGATGTGTCGATCAATGGAAACAGAAGGGACGGGCTATAGCGCCATCAGGACCGCATATTGTTAAGCAGCGGGGAGACTGAGAGGGTGCAACTGATTCAGCACACAGCCAGTTGATTGCATGGATAGACATAATCTCATTCAAGGCATGGGAACGCTGTAGCCGAGCACAAGCGAGGTCGAGGATTCAAAGCATGGTCTTATAGCCGGCCTTGACCAGTAAGTGGTTTGATTTCAATACCGCTGGGACTGCATCGAATTAACAAGATGGTAATGGATGGAAATGTGCTGATGACAAGTCCTGTCCATTTACATAACTTTTCTACGCATTATGATAGTTTTCAATGTAGGTCATAGATGTGTCATTCTTATTATCAGTGCTTAATTTGTGAATCATAAAGGTCCAGGGAACGCAGACTGGGTGCTGCTCCGGCAGGTCAGGGCGAGTGCAAATCCACAATACCTGCAGCGCCACTTGACACCAGTTAACAAAACAAAAACTGTTGTAACAAACTGAGCATTTCGTATCTACGTTTATTCATCAGAGCGTTCACAGTAACGACTGAGAATGAGCAGGAAGAGGTGCACAGTAACAGCTGATTAAGTACCGTTTGCACATGTGCTCTCTCTTTCTTTGACCGTCCCTGTGGACTCATCTCTCTTCTATCTGTGGACTGCTACAATAGTGGGTGAGATGGAAAGATACACAAACAACTACAAAAAGCAGCAGGTTCAGAAACCAAACTAAGTGACATGTTTGCTGTGGCGGTTTTTAAATGCTCGCATGATGGAGACACAAGCAATTTTGAGAAACTTCAGTGGGGAAACAAAGAGCGACAGGATCGATAACATTAAATATTGTACAACATTTATTTTATGGTGACAAAGAAGGTGCTCGATGTTGTCATAAAGGTGTCATTCCCAATATGGGAAGTCCCACATCCTGGTCCAAATGAAGCCCTGCTTATTATGTTGGTCCTGTCAACTTTCCACTACATCTTTATTGTCAAGATTCAGGAAATGCAGAAGTCAAATTGAGACATACCCTCGGAACACTTGAGTCTCTCCAGGATCTTGCCTCTGAGGCCGTTGGTTTGTGCACCACACTGGACAGGAAGGTTCTTCACGGATCATTGAAAAATGCTGAATTTGTGTGCTGGTTTGCGTGAGGCTGTGGGCCACTGACAGTCGTAGTAGGTCCATATTCACTTATGTGTGCTTTCAGTCCGATTCAAAAACAAGCATTTTTTTTTTTTTTAATGTATTTTTTTTTTTTTAAGTTTTTCTTGGAAGATCTATGTTTATTTGAAAGGCTTAAGGAGGCTCACACTGCTTGCCCAGATTTGTTTGGCATTTATGTTAACCCAAAGCACCACCTATGAGCGAGGCTGGCCACAGTAGAAACAATAAGACCAGGTTTCATGGTTAGCTTCATAACATCGGTTTACTCGCTCAATTCCGTAAATCCAACATAAGGTTGGAAAATATCTGCCCTTTGGCCCCAGCCCCCTGCTAAGCCTGGAGGGCCTGGTCTTGGTTGGGCTTAGTCCCGAGGAACCAGGCTAGGGTTAGAATACACAGAACTTGGTTGATGCTGGAAACCTTTAATTTCCAGCCATGCAGCGTGATCTCTCACACTGCCATGACTACAGACTTATCTATTGTTGTTGCTCGCCACTAAAGTACTGCAGCTACATGCTGGCTTGCAGGCTCAGATGCTATCTTCCATGTATATTGCTGTCTCTGCTTGCTCCCTGTGCATTCTTTGCTACTGCGTGGTTACAGTAAAAAGTGCAGTACAGCTCACACCACCCTTGCGTACACCACCCAGTCATGTGTAAATTAGTCTCAGATTAGTTGTCTCCACTTATATTAATGCAATTTCATCTTTATTATTTCAGAGCCCTCTAACTGGGCATCAGAGGCTTGACCTGCTATCTGCACTCCTCGTGTCTGCATTAGTTTGCAGCGACTAATCACTAAGGAATGTGTGCATGGCTGCTCTTTTACAGTGGCAGCTGTCATGGAATTCATTAGGTCCATCCTGATGGCCGCGGTGTAAGCCAAGATTGTTGTTGCAGAGAAAAAAAAGCAACCACGGCTTAGCAAACCCATGAGAAGAGTCCACCTGCATTCAGAGGTGTTACAGTATGTAACGTGCTGTCATGCCGTCCTCTCGCATGGCAAATGAACAGGTGTGCCGACACTAACTAGGCTACTGTTATGTTAAAAAGAGCCAGCTGGCACTACACTACTCCACCACTGTCTCCACTTGTTTTTCTGTTACATTTTTTTTTTTTCACTTTTGCCAGCTAAACGAAGGCATTCTCTCCCCGCTTTCATCCCCTTCGTTCTACACAGTCTTTGTGATATCTATCCCAGGCGGCTGGGCTGAGGGATGGGTCCATTGTAGGGAAGGAGGAGAAAAAGGAAGAGGAAGAAGAATAAAGACAGGTGAAGGAGATGGGAAGCGAGTCTCCGTCTCCCATCGAAATGGGAGTTTTAACAGTCAGAGAGCGTTCTCCACTGGCCTCTGACCCCCATCGATCCACCCCCTCTTAATGTACTCCGCACGTTTGTGCGTGTGTTAAGCAGAGGCAGCGAGAAACAGAGAAAAATACCAGGTGTTTCATGTGTCTGATAATTTTCAGTAAGTGCCTCCATAACCACAAAGAAACCGGTGAGGAAGATTATTTTTTTATCAACAGCAACTAGCTAAAAAGAAAAAAAAATAAATAAAAAAAATAAATAAAAAAAGAGACAGATAGCTGCCTGGAGAAAGTATTTCACAGTGTGATGTGAAGGTAAAAATGAGGGAAAATATGGACGATAAGCTTCAGCAGGGGTGTGAGGCTACACGCAAAGTATTGTCAAAGCGAAGAGAAGGAGGGAAATACCAAGAGGACAAGAGACGAGGAGAAAAGTATGGAGATAATTTAAAGAGGTAAAAGGCTCGTGGGATCACAGAGCGTTTATCACTCTCACTCTCTTTACTCGCCTCCCCTCGTTCTTCATAAACACTGGACAAATTCACACACACACACACACACACACACGAACATCCATATACACCACTCCTCCGCCCTTCAGAGCTGCATTTTTTTTTTTTTTTTATCTCTGGCCTTATTCCACAGCTTATGAATTTTAATAGGCCTCAATCAGAACACCTCAGCAGTGTTTTTCTATCTCCCAAAGTAATGGACTTGAACCACCTGAGAGTTCTTAGACAGCTCTGTATTCGCAGAGCTAAGGAAGTCAGAATGAAATAGGGAGGAGAGGAGGGATGAATGATAAGGACGGACGGGACGTGGATGAATAAGAGAGCGTCGCGGTGATCGCACTGCGCGGGCTGGAGGGTGTCGGGGAGAGACAAATTGAACGGGAGAGAGAGTGGCCTTGGCTTCAAAATGGATTCCCACTGGATGTCAACACATATGTCAGCGTGCGCACATACACATGCATAAACGCACTCGCACAGCCCCGGAATGGGAGTCTGATTGTTTCTGGGTTGCCTTGCTCCTGAGCTAGCCCTCCTTAATTACAATCTGTACTGACAAATGGGCCTGTTTGGTGATGCTCGTGCACACTCACACGTGCACAAACAGCGGAAGAGAGGGAGAGAGATGCACTGTTTTTTTGCTGATTAAGTGTGTCAGTGTTCTTTTTTGGACCCCGCGTTCAGGCACACACACACCCACACACACACACACACTTTATTTCCCCAGCAGATCTAAAACAAAACCGCTCTGCATTTATTCCGTTGGAAAATTTTCCCTATTGTACTATCCTGCCCGTGATGTGTCGCCATTTGTCCAAATCAATGGAGCCCAGAAATTGGTATTATTCTTTCAATGGTTCATTCTCTCCCTCACCCCGCACCCTCCCACTCTCTCCCCGCGCCTGTCTTTTCTCATGCTTGAATGAGAAAAAGTGATTACCTGAGAAAGAAAAGGGGTTAGTACGTTAGCGAAAAGGTGGCAGTTGTGTGTCTCCTGTCTCTGTGAAAAGACTGCCGGTGCACCTCTGCAAATCTTCCGACTGCCTTATCTTCCCCCGCGCTTGTTTCGACTTCGAACGTAAATGCGCGTGCACATTGCGGCACAATGTGCCGGCGGCACAATGAGGTGCACGGAGTGCCCCACAGGAGGGACAATCCGCACACGCATGTGCCAAAGTTGATAGCCGGGAAAACAATGCTTCATCACCGCTCTCGCCACAATCACGGCACTTTTAAAAGATCTCGGGCTGAAAGACAGGAGAGCGGCACAATGCATGAACACAGCCATAAGCCATCTCTATTCACAGGCCATGTACTTCTACCAACTGTTAAAGCCATTCCCATCTCGGCACGGCAACAAAGGAGCGCAACACAGAGAAACTAAGGGACTCTATTGATATCGAGCGCCGCTGAATGGTCGACTGACTAGCATTCACTGTCACAGCGGATGGATGGTTTAATTGTGGAGGGGAGTGTGTATTTCAGCGTGAGTGTTTGTTTCTGTGTGTACGTGTGCGAGCGGGAGGACTTGGGGAGGTGACAGCCGTTATCTCAGGCCTACAGACACTTAGCCCTCCACCAGCCCTCAACCGCTCGTCCCTATGGCATGCTCAGAAATGTCACGAGCTGGCACTGTCAGTGTACTGTGTGTGCGTGTGTGTGTGTGTGTGTTGGGGGTGTCTGTTTATGTATGTTTGTGCAGCACATCAAGCTCCTCTGTGCGGGTCTGCTTGTACTGTGCGTGCACGACGTGAGCGGTAGCTGATGAAAATTGTGTCAAATATACGACTGCTGCTTTGCGGCTACTCTTCTTCTTTTCTTTTTTTTTTTTTTTTATCATTGTTCGCTCACACAAGCGGCAACCCACACCAATAAATAGACCCACAAATCCCAACAACCGCACAAATACACTCTCTCTACCGACAGTCTCCGCAGACGGAAGTGAAAGACTCCATTAATGCTCACAACAGGTGTGTGGGGACGTGTGTATTCAACAAAATTCTTTCTCCGTCACACTCTTTTTTTTTTCTTTTTTTATTATGTGAATAGGTGTTATCTGATGCCTTTCAATGCGTGTTGTACTGCATTTCTCAGAGAAGTAAAATAAACTTTTTTGGCCCCGTTGTCAGATATCAACTTAAAAAAGTGATCTGCAAAAGAAAAAAGATTGAATACAGTCTTATTTTAGTTGAGACATGTAGATGGAGTACAATATTAGAGAATTTCCATGAATTCGGGGCAGTGGCGGACCCAGGATGTTTAAGGGGCAGGGGGGAAAAAAAGAAGGGCAACAAAGCACAGAAAGTTGTGATAAGTCATTTCACAGAGCAAGTCTCTAAATGATGCATGTGACAAATTGATGTCAGTGTCGAGCAGAACTTCAGAAACCTCAGATTCTAGCAATTGCCAGAATATATATATATATATATATATATATATATATATATATATATATATATATATATATATTTTTAATTTTTTTTTATCTAAATATTAACTATAGCAATGTGTTGAATTTTGTTTTTCAAACTCCTTT
Organism: Acanthopagrus latus; assembly: GCF_904848185.1. Lineage (NCBI taxonomy): Eukaryota > Metazoa > Chordata > Actinopteri > Spariformes > Sparidae > Acanthopagrus > Acanthopagrus latus. The sequence continues at coordinate 25,791,189 of NC_051039.1, read as the reverse complement.
TTATTCTAATAGTGTTGATTATTCAGACATAATCCAGATATAGACTCAGCTTAATTAAAAGGAATTTGTCAGTGAGCCCACAAAGTGCGGGCCAGTTCCTAATGGTTGTGTTTGTCTGGCAGAGACCCAAATATGTCTGACAAGTTGTTTCTATATCTATTTGTTTCCATAAAGTAAACACTCTGTTCTGTTGTGAGGCCTTCGAGAACAGCTATGGGCAATGTTGACTCCCTGTCACCTACGGATATCACAAACACCACAAAAGAAACCATTATTGTGACTGTAAAAAAAAAAAAAAAAAAGGTGTTGGAGTACTTTTTAAAAAAAGTAATTTTACTTTTTCTTAACAACTTGTGTGTTGTTCTTAGCTACATTTCAAGTCGCCACCATGGCAGAATAAATAACTATGCACAGTAATGCACTTTAGTAAAGCACAACGTCTTTATGGGTTAAGGTCATGGTTAAAAACGGTCAACACCTGGGGAGCGCACCAAATGACACAAATTGGACAGATCTACAATACTATGTGTCCAACTGGTGCATGCTGGGATTTGACAAAAATGCTAAATGCAAAACTACTCATATCGGATGCTCCAGCTGTGACTTCTGCTTTTGCTACATTGTTTGCAAATGTCTGCTTCAAGTGAGGTGTGAGGCCTTTCTGCTGTTTCAAACAATTCCTGTCACAGTCGTGACTGTAGAGCCTCACTCAGCTCAAAATATCTGAAAACTTTGAGGCGCTCGGTGGAGCAGACAGACTGAGAGGTCTGGTTATAATATGGGCTGAGTGGTCAAGCAGAGACGTTGAACCACGAGTGGAATGTTCGGGCATTCACTGTTCACAGGATTCAAATAATGATATTCAGGGTCAAACAGGTGAGGAAAACCACTGCCTATTTTATACTGCTTATTTTTATATGTCTAAGTTCTATATTATAAGGTACTGGACTGGATCTGGGTGTTTCAGTCTCTTGGAGATGTTTCACCTCTCATCCAACAGGCTGCTTCAGTTCTAACAAACTGGAGGGGAGTTGCAGGCTTTTAAACCCTGCGTGGGTGTGTTCTTACAGAGTCATTAGGGCCACTTGACCCAATCAACCTTCATGTGGGTTGCTCGGGCTAGGTGAGCCCAGGTGTGAATTGCTGTCAAGCTGTCTAGGGAGGGAACTCAGTGCTGCATTGTGGGTGGTGGGTGATAAGTAGAGTTGTAGGCCACCTCCTCTGTTCAAAGACGGCTGTTCCTGTTTGACGTTGATCGATAATTTTCTTTTAAGCCTGCAACTCCCATCCAGTTGGTTAGAACTGAAAAAGCCTCTTAGATGAGTGCTGAATTACTTCAAGAAACTGAAACAAGTTCAGCTGCCTACTGTATAGCACTTAGAATTTTGTTGACCTGGATGACTGAGAACCTTTGTCGACATATTGCTTGTTGCTCATTTTAGTAATGAGTTGGTTGATGTTGGTCACTAATGTTGGATTTACATTAAATGCAATAGCAGCCTAAGCATTTGATTTATCAATAGCACTTTTTACCTTCATCTAAATCACTTTTTAGTCCAGTACTTTTACTGTTACCTGATTAAAATGAAATCAGGGTAACAGTACTTTTACTTGAATAGAATATTCTAATACACTTTCAATGTCTTTGAGTTTGATGTGATTAGGATAAGAGAGGGTATATTGATCCCTCCTCGATGCAGAGGCAAGCACGGCGATATGTGTGATGCTGCGATGTTCCCAGATTATCTAATCACGTGTCCGGCAGAGTTGAACATCTGGTCAGAAAGACAACAGACACAGTTGTTCATCTGACAGCCACAGTGAAGCTCGGCAGACAGACCACAGACTTGAAGGAGTCAACAAGAGGTTTTTTTTTTTTTTTTTTTTTTGCAAATTCTGATCTGTCAAGAAAGATGGGAAATCGCCTAAGGGCTGAGTCAAACCAGTTTTTACAAGGGCAAGCTTTTGGAGTGAAATCGATTGTTTTTCAATGGAGTCTGCACAATTTGCTCACAGAGATAAAGTAACTATGTATGGTGCGGGGCTTTAAAAAATTGCACCATTAACCAATACAAGCTGTGTCAACAGAACTGTCCTTTGAGGGAACAAAGATCCTAAATGGATTATATGACCAGTCAGGCACCATCACATTTGATACAACCCACCTGTACAAATGTATCCACCAAAACAACATTCTTTATAGTTGTGAGAGACTGTTTATGTCTTACATAACCTGTTCACTATATTGTTCATATAGCTTGATGGGTTATTGTGGCTGAGCAGCCTGTTATCGGCTAGTGCTAATGTGTCATTGGACGAATAATGGTTTAAATGGTATCCAGCATGTTGCTTACATTATCAGTCACAGTCTCCAACTAACCCCATAAGTAGTCACTATGTCACCAAACTTCTCAAATTGGCTAATTTTGCAGGATTTCGGCAACTCTATAAACGTTTCACTGTGCCACTGTTTGGTTTCTGAGACCTTGGGATGTTAGTACCTCCAGTCCCACTGAGATGTGGCACCTCATTATTTAGCATTGCACAACTTTTTTTGATTTCACTATTGTTTTGTTTGCTGTTCCAACAAAGCAATCCCAGTCCAATCAAAAGTATAGTTGGGCCCAAAAACAAGCAGTTCTACCAAACCAGGGGTAAAATGCTACTCAATATTGTGTTTTCATGGGAGCAGAAACTTAAGTGCTTTTTCTTAAAGATCCTAAAATTGTTTGACCAAAAAAAACTATGCCTAGCCCCATCCATAACACATTCAGTAAATCTATCCTTAAAGAAGTGAATCTACACCAGAGATCTGAGAGTCTGAGAAGTCAGTGCTTGCCTCATGCAATGTTCAATGGATATGATTGCTGGAGTGAAAAATGTTAAAGATGTTAAACAACTTTCAATGAACAGTTTGAGGCGACATTTTTGTTTGAGGCCCCGTTTGTTAACTGTTTGGAAAAGCCCAGCCCCACTGCTGTCATACCAAAATATCTAAGCTGGGAATACTGCATAGGAGAGGGGACCTAACATAAATAATATATACATGCTCAGTTCAAGACAAAAAAAAAAAACTGTTTAAAAAGATAATAATATTCTCACATTATTGTGGGTAACTCACTTAATGGGGTTTGGCAGCACAACAGATGATAGAGCTGTCACTCTACAGCATGTCTAGACCACCACCCACATCTGTCTGCGCTTTTTGTCTTGTGGCCATCTGTTTTTGCAGTACAACCATGCAGAACCACAGGAAGCAGGAACAGATTTGAAGACAGATTTTCAGGAACTTCCTCCTAAAAGTGTTTGTCATTATTATTCATTAATATTAGTGCAATTATTATACAGCGTGACAAGTGGATGTTGGATTTATGCAAAGCATCCTGCTTACACAAAGTGTTAAGCAGATCACAGTTTTCTTTGCCTCCAAAAGGTGTCTGGACAATGTATTACCTTCTGCCTATTCCACACAAAACTTGGACGACCATTTAGCAGACCCTTCTGTCCAAAGCAACATTCATACACCGCTACAAGGTGATGACCAGCACATCAGGAGCAGTCTGGGGTTCAACATCTTGCCCATGGGCACATCGACATGCAGACCAGGGGCATCAAACCAGCAACCTTCCGATAACAACACGCTGGCTCTCCACTTAAGCCACAGCTGCCCCAACCAACTATTGTGCTCCAGTGGCACCAGATATGTCATTGACAGATGGATCAGTCTGTGCTCAAGGCAGCCCCCTCATACTACCACAGTTGACTATTATCACATGGACTCTGGTGCCTTTAAAGAGGTTAAAGGTTAATGTATTAGTCTTTTTACAACATCAGGGCTGTAGAACGAAACTGAGATGAAGTCGCTTTTATGCTACATAAGAAGACAAAAACCAAAATAAATTATTTTGGAGAGCGGAGTGCCGAGGATGAATTGAGGAGTCTCACAGTTCAACTTGTCTACATCCAACAGGCAAGACAAGTTTGGAGTTTCCATAGTCGGTCATGCCAAGGCAAGTGCCATAGTGAGATAACGGACATTAGAAAAAAAAAGAGCCCACTGTCATTCTTTGAGAAATGCAGCAAAAAAACAACTTTGGAACTGTATGTGACATTGTTTATCTGAGATGGCCGCTTCCCACCAAACGCCATCAAACATGTTGTGAGTACTGCCGCAATTTTCTGTGAGCACCGAGATAGTAGATTCACTTCATACTCTTTACTGGAGTTTCTCCCTGCAGTGGGTCATAAAGAGTGCTCCGCCGCTATTGAACAAGACTCAAGACTGCTGTAATCATAAAACTCATTGTTGATATTGCTGAACAAGGTCAAGCAGGCGAAGAGTATGAATGTCAGCGGCAGAGAGCAGTCTCACGGGTTTCAGCTGCAGAGAGCAGTTTTAATGACAGATTCCCAGAGGACCATAGTACAAGCAAAAAGTCACGAGTGTGGTCAGGCGAGCTCTTTAACTTCAGTGGCTTCATGATTGGGCCTGTATTCACATGTAACCTACTATTCTCCAATGGTCTGTGATTCGCATAAAACTGCAACCAGCTGATTTATTTAGGATCAAAACTCTTTAATCTAAAATATAATAATCTACAGTCTCTGTTGGCCACAGTCGTTATGGATGACAAATTAAAATGGGCCCATGACATGAAATTCATTTACCTACAGTGCATGGTAGGGACTTTTTTTTGTCTCTTAATCTTGTTGTTAGAGTCACTCGAAATCTCCAACTACCTCAGATGGCCAGTCCATCCCTGCTGGCATGTCAGACCTATGTAAGGAATCTAATTCCTGCTCTTTATCCTTATGACATTTTTTGAATTTAAAAAAATAATTAAAAAAAATTGGCTCTTAGATCAGTATTGTCGAAGCTGGAACTGTAAATCCAAATTTTGTCCCTTTGTTTTTGAAATTTGTTGTTGCGTTTCTCCTGCTATGACATCATTGCCTAATGAATTTCACATAGACGAAGCAAAATGTTTTTAGATGAATCCTTCCATCGCTGTCCAGCTGTTATGTACCATCTCCCTACAACGGCTTGCGTGTCACTTTCCTGGTTTGAAAACACTATATACTCCAACCCTGCTTAGAATTAGTGTCTATTATCATGTTAGGACATTGTTTAAAGCTGCTGTAAGTGAATAATTTGTATAAAAAATAAGTGTTAAATATCTCTATATTAAAACAGTTAACACTGCCGTAGTGTGTTTCCTCAGTACATCTAGTCTCCCCCAGTACATTGTCTGGTATTCCTGCCCAATTTATCCAACCAGGACAGAGAAAACCCATAAAAAGGTGGTTCCATCTGCTGGTGAACTTGCAGAGAGCGGGATCCTCCTGTTTGCTGCTATGTCTGACAATGACCACTGCACGTTTCTGTGGTGAGGTACAGAGGAGGGAGGGGGGTTGTAAATGGAACATGAAGTTACAGTGGCTTTAAGCAGACTAGCCCCCAAATTACACCAGATCCATGTTCGGCCCGTCGTGCACATCATGTGTTTACTACCGCTGGCTCCGCTGTGTTGCATATCTACTCTGTTGCAACCCTGGCAGTCTGGATCCTGCCGGCAGTCAGGGTATGACAGTACCAAACTCTTGCGATGAGGCCTGAGTCTCATAACCAAAGACATAACATACAGGAGGACACTTAAGATTACACAAAGAAAAAGTAAACAGTGCGCATAGACCTCGTCTGAGCTCTACACAAGCACTTAAGAACATTTGCAAACTGTGTAGGTGTAAACGTCTTCATCATCTGTTGTGAGTCTGGTGAAACACTTTTTTATTATACACATTATATGCATAGTAGGCTCAACCACACATACATGAACACACACACACATACAAACACACACATAAACAGTTACGCTCCCCCGGCTTGCCCGCTAACAGTTGCATCTCTCACCGCTCTCTGCCACAGGCCCCAAACAAGCCATCTGCACTAGTTTCTGCCTCTGCCAGCCTGGCCTCAAGAGATGGACTTTGTGTGTCTGTGTGTGTACGTGTGCATGTAGAGGGGGCAGGGGTTGCCAGGTGCAGCAGTAATTTGAGGGAAGAATTTGAGGAAGTGAGGGATTACAGAGCACGGGTGGCACAGGCCATGAAATGACAAGAGTGCACGAGAGATTTTGCAGGGCAAGGAGGTGTTAAAGTGATCCAGAGTTGAGTTAACGTGAAAACAATGGAGAAGAAAAAGGGAGGAAAAAAAAACAAAAACAAACCAAAACAGGGAAAGCAGGTTGGAACACAGAGTGAAACCAAATGAGCGAGAGTGTGCAACAGTGCATTAAGCTAAATCCTCACATCAGCATAAACATTCTCACAAACATAACACGGTGGTGATTAGTATATTCAATGTTTACACCGTCCATTATCTCTTTTTAGCGGGTTGGCATGCTAACACTTGCTAATAGGCACTAAGCACAGAATACAGCTGAAGCTCACAGGAATAGAAAGCTTCGACCTCCTGGTGGTGCCAGATAACAAGCTAGCAGATCATCAAAGACGGCGTGACTCAGCCTCCGGGCACCATGGGTATGTGTATCAAGTAAGCTAAAATTGCTATCCGTCCATGATTTGTTGAGACTTTTCACTGAAAAAACTAAAACGTCAACATACCGAGGGCTCGTCAAAGTTAAACTCTATTTTATGGACCATGAAGGTATGCATGATTGCCATTCATTAGTTGTTGAGATATAATTGTTGCTTGACCAACAGACCAGCTTGAACACAACACTAGCATGGCTGAAAACAATGTTCATATGCCACTTAAAGTCTGTCATGCCAAAACATGAAAAAATGTTTTAAAAGAAACGAAGCGCCGCTCGATATACATTTTTTTTGGCATAATGTTTATATAGACAATCACAGCATGATGGCTTTTCTTTGACACTGGACATGTGTCAGCCAGTCTAAAAGGTCTAAAAAGCAACACTGACTTGAAACGCAGAACAGGATGTGCTTACTTTTTCAATAACTGATCCAAAACACAACCTTTTCCCAACCGAGCTCCGGTGTAATGCAGTGATCAGACCAAAAGCGAAGAAAACATTTGCAACGGGTTACTTGTGCGAGTTTGACCACAGGGGCCATACTTTTTTTTTTTTTAATACCACTAACCCTTAACCACATCAGTATGAACCCAAAACACAGCGATTTATCTGTGATCTGACTACAGTAAAACTTTTAAAATGCTTGTTCCCTGAGTGGAGTCCGGATCGATCGGAGCAATGCTGTGCAGCGCTGAGATGTATTTCCAAATCTTACCAGGTAGCCTGACCTTCTCACTCACTTCCTTACATGGCAGCGCCTTATTTGCCCTGTCTTGGTACGAGTAAATGTGTTATTGCACAGCTCTGGGTGTCCACAAACAGCCACCATTATTGATTATCATCCTCTCCTCCATTGTTGTTCATGATTGTCCGGACATCAGCAACATTAACGTGCTGATTCATGTCAAAACTTTGCCTGAGTTCAACAGACTCTTACCCTAATTTGTACACATAACATCTACCAGGCGAACGCCTTAAAGAGTATCTGAGGTACACAGCCTCCATGTAAGACTTCCTTGGAGTTAAAAAAAAGGTTGCCAGTGTACACAATATATTCAGCAAACAAGTATTCTTGAACATGTTATATTCATGTGTCAAAACGACTGCATCACGTGGGTGTTGGTTGCATGTTGGGAGCACAATTACAGGTTTCACACAAGCTTTTTAAGTTTTTACACACTAAAAACACTGAAATGCTTGTCCTCGGAAATAATATGAACCAGTGGAAGAGATGAAACAACATCGGGAACATAATGGAGAGGAAGAAAAGCAAACCACAGCTGAATGCATCTCCACCACTGTTGCCCAATCAAAGAACCAACCGTTCCCCACTCAACAGCAGTAATTATCTAAAAGATAATCAGCGGCTTTTTACGCGTCAATCACAGAGAAAAAACACTACACATACAAACACACATTAGCTTCCAACACACGTGCACACGCCCCCACACACAAATATCATGACTGAGTGTTGCTCCCAGCATGTTTCCCCCAGTAGCTGACATGCATTTAGTGCAATCCAGCTATATAAAAACATGTCAGTTTGACGAGCGAAAAGTAAAAAAAGAACGACACACGAAAAGATTTTGACTATCATGGTCCCCTCCCCCGCCCCTCATTTTTCCCAAATACTCACACCTGCTTTTGTAGGGGATAAGCATCAATAAACATTCCTTTCCCATCAGGATTTTAATGTTTTTTTTGTTGTTTTTTTGTTTTTGTTTTTGTTTTGTTTTTTTCGATCACGCCAGCTCCATACAGACATCTTAATTGCATGTTCTCTAGCAGCAAAATTTTATGTAATTACAATCTCATCATTGCAACTTCTAGTCTGGTACAAGAACCAAACAGGTGCTGCTGCAAATAGTGGCATCATGTCATGGGTGTCAAAGGTTTTTCTGAAACTACAGCATACAAATGTTGTTGTTCACGCGTGCATAATAATATCTCAGTAGACTTAGAGTCTCTCTGAGTGTAAGATTGAGAAAACTGATATCGCATCATGTCAGGCGTTGCAGTCACAGGCCTGGCATTGCTTAGAATAAATACTGAAAGCTAGGGGAGGTACGACTAAGATAGCTTGATTCAAATTTAAATTTAAACTGTCATCAACACATTGTACTTTTTACATCAAACACCTTTGCTATTATTTCATGTCTGTTACTGTTCATCATGGTAATGTGATATTAATAATCAGTACATTACAGCCACTTATCCTAGTTACAAATTCCAAAGACTTGTTCATCAAATGCAAATACTCTTATGACAAAATGCAGGTGACAGTTAAACTGGGCATTAGCAGATGCCTCTTTCAAGAGCGAAAAAATAAGTAGAAGAGGAAGACTGATCCAAAGCCCAAAACTTTGGCTCGGCTAAGTTTGTTTTGCTTTTCCCACCTTTAAACCTAGGGATAATCATGTTTCTGATTTGAGAATAAAAAATAATATTAAACTAGAATGGCACTCAGTGGAGAACATACTTCCGCTAAGGCCCAACACTCGCTAATTCAATCACTTGAGCCTAATCCAATATCAAGCTTAACAGCCCTGCATCAGTCTAACATTTAACCACCCATAACTGCTTCACCATAATTCAAGCTTGCCAGATGTAGGATCCTCCTGCAATCATACTCAATCATAGATAGCCTGCAGCCACCTGAATACAACAGTTGTTTTTCATCAGGATCCATACATATTATGAGAAAACATTCCTTGATCTGTCTTTCTATCCAGATTGGGACCAACAGTTAGCGGGGTCTGTTCCAGGCCAAGACCCATACTCTGTCCCAGGGATGTGGGATGGGATGTATGAGTGTAGAGGCGTTGGATTTGCTGAAAGGAACCTTTAACATACCTGTCCGAAAAAACAAGAAATTTAACTATTAATTGAGAAAGTTGTGGTAGGCATGCTCTCACACAGGGCCAAGTATTTCCTTTTTTTCCCCCGGTCACTGGTCTTTATGCTAAGCTAGGCTAACTGGGTCCCCTCTCTTGCTCTGTACCTAAACCTACGGACAATAGGTTGATATTTATCTTCTGACCTTACTTTGGGAACGAAAGCTAATGGCGCTTTCACATCTGCCTTGTTTAGTTCGGTTGAATCAAACCCTGGAGCGTTGACTCCCTTGGTGTAGTTCATTTGGGAAAGTGTGAACACATCAATCGAACTTGGGTGCGGACCAAAACAACTGGACCGAGACCTTGGTAGAAGAAGAGGTGGTCTCGGTCAGGTTCCAGACAAACTCTGGTAGGGTTCGTTTGTGGTGAGAACATGATCCAACCTCTGTCCGACCCAGCTGCAGGAAGCATAAGTGCTTAACCCCAAATTTCAACAAGATCCGTGTCCGCTGCGTACGGCTCTGATAGGGTTTTGCTCCGCCGTCCGGCAACCCCCACCAGTTGCGTTTTGAGTCTGCCACGGCGCAGTACAGTAGACAGCTGATGTCGTGAGGCTGAGGAGTTCCCGCGACAACCACATGATCACGCTCGACCACAGTTATAGGTATGTGTCATAAAAACAGCAGCAGGAAGTGTTCCTGACCGAAGGATTAGTAGAGGAGCTTGCCTTTGTCTCTTTTTTGAGATGTGTGTGCTGGTGTCAACACGTATAAAACAAATGTTTTATTTTGAAAAGTAACTGTATTATATTGATGTTTCAGTGCTTGACTTCCTGTCTGTTCGGTGCTAAATTCAGCTGAATAGCTGCATCATTTTCGAAATTCGGGCCAATAACAGAGCAGTTTCCTCGCGCATCACACATTTTGGTCCGCTTGTAAATGCTGCTGTGTGAACACAAACCAAACTTGAGGCAATATGCAACATTGTAACAAGTCGATCCATGATTCAGACCGGAGCAAACAAACTATAGGTGTGAAAACGCCCTGATAAAGCATATTTCCCAAAATGTTCTAGCGCTGGCCTGTGGAAAAATAAATAACTCATTTTAGTATTCATGTTTGTATCAGCAATGTAGGAGTACAAAGTGCAAACATCTCATGCGGCAAAAAGAGTTTTTCTTGCAGTGTTTATTGGTCTTTTCCACACCGGAACGAAATATGAGTCTCACTGATCTCGCAATAGACTTCAGTGTCATATAGTTAAACATAATATGGAATGCCCAAGACCATTTAAATAATACTACTAAAAGATTACTGGGTACAGACTGTAATTTTTTAAAATATTTTTTCAGGTTTGTCCGTGCATGTGTTTGTGTTTGTGTGGACGCGGGTGTGCGTGGGTGTGTGGCTGCTCATATCCCAGGCCTGTGTTTGCGTGTGAACATGTGTTAGCAAAGCCCAAGTGGCGGAGATAAAGAGTGCATCCTGAAGCAGAAAGAGAGAGACGGAGGAGAGAAGGCGAGAGAGAGGGAGTTTCTGTGTGTGTGTGTGTGAAAGAACTCTTTCATCTTCACCCCAGAATCCCTGGCGAGGCCTTCCATGCCAATCCATTTCCTGGAGTTGGCTTCAGTCTCACCCAATGGGACGGTACACACACACACGCCCGCACACACACACAAACTTGGCGCGCGTCACCCCACTGTGAAAGCTGCGCAATCTCACCCCTACACACAGACAGACACTTGCGCGTGTGCACGCTCTCTCTCCGCCCGTTGGGATGACAGCGAGGAAATGGCAAGCAGCAGCTGGGGGGGTCCCTTCGCTCCTCTACAGAAACTGTAGCACCCTGGGGGGCATCCCCCTCACCCTATCTTAACACTCTGTGCCTGCATGTGCGGTTGTGTAGGTGTGTGTTTGTGTGCTGGCAAACTTGCACATGAATGGGAATGTGCATAGCTGTCCCTACTGATCACGACCTCGGTACCTGTCGCGGTTGCCTCATGCTCCCAGCACCCCTGTGTGTACGACTGTGTGTGTGAGTGTGTTCATTTTTTCTCTGTGTGTGTGTGCAGTGACTCCTTTTTTAAGCTTGCGGAAAGAAAAAAGGAAGAGAGATAAACAAGGCAGCAGCGAGGCAAACCACATGGACCAAAAGACTGCCCTGCACGCTGGAAGTGTTTCTGGAGCATGTCAAGGAGTTGCATTTGTGTTACAGCTTTTTTGTGTCTGAGAGTGTGTGCGTGCGCGTGTGTGTGTTTGTTTGGTGTCATAATCAAATCCACAGGCATTTTTTGAAACCTTTCTGTGTGTGTTACTGTGTGTGTGTGTGTGTGTGTGTGTGTGTCTTGTGTATGTGTGTGTGTGATACTAACCGCAGGCATCCAAGTCTGTTCATTAGCAAGCTTAGCTAGCAGAGGGAAGCACGTAAAGATGACTGCTATTAATTTAGCATTTCACTGGCCTCCCTCGCTCTTGTGCTCTCTCTCTCTCAACCACACACACACACACGCACACACACAGATGACTGCCAATTCATTAAGTGAACGTTTGGAGCCCCAGACTGTACCAACTGGTAGAAGCTAACTAATCTGCACTGCGCCAGTGGAGAGAGAACGAGCCAGAGAAACAGATAACATTCACCGAGGGGGACATTCAGCCTCTGAAAACAACTATTAACATCAACATTTGGGAAAGCCTCAACTTCAGAAAGATAAACACACATTCACAAGTGCTTGCATTTGCTTGTGAATACAAATCATAAAACATACGGGAAATCCTAAAAAGCAGCAGCTAGGTGTAGCAGCTCTCTGTTGCTTTTGTCCGTCGTCCATTGCGAGTGCCGTCGAGTAAAAACCTCATTTGCTGTTTATTGTCCCTCAGTTTCTTCACCATTGTCCTGTTGGTTGTCCTGTTGGAGGCCCTGACTGAGTGTACAAGTACACATCTGAGGACAAAGGATGCGTTTGTTTGCACAGGCCATTGAGGCCTTTAGTGTGTTTGGCGACGTGTATACACAAGAGCAGGGCTGCAACAATTACACAAAAGAATGTTAGTATACCGTTAATGGCCTCAGATACGCTCACTCTGGCTAGAATTGACCCGGCCTGGTTTCCAGAATAAAATACTGGCATGCAGTTAACATGTAACATTCCAACATTTCTGTATGAGGTGTCACATCAGGTTTACATTCAACACACACTTAGACCTAAGTGATTGAATAGGTCGAATGTCAATGACTCCCAACATTACATACGTCACCATAACCAAAACAACGCGACCAGTGCAGCCTGCCAGCAAGGCGTGTACTGGACCTCCATCATACGCTCACAGTTTAGGATTAGGCACTAAAACTTGATTAGGTTCAGACGAACATCATGGTCTGCCATGAAACACCTACATTGTGTACTTAGTGCACGTTATTATGCACATGCAACTTCAATTACATAATGTACACAACGTTCAAACACAAAGTTCAAATAAGGTACTGTTTATTTTTGTTAGGACACGAAAATATCAAAATATTGTTCATTAATAATAATGTCGTAAAAATGTGTATTAAGTCGTCATATTAAAGAATACTTACAATAAGCCAGGTCAGGACCAAGTATTGCTATTTTTTTATTTTTGCCTCTCTTGTAAAGTTGTTGAAATGTCACCCCTTGTGATGCGGTGAGCAAGATACCGCTGTTGTCGGAATAGCTTTGGCTGCACTAACTACACTAACTTGTGACTGTTCAATTGCTAAGAGCCTGCAGTACTTCGTAAGGGGTTGACGGCAAGCTGTCGACAGTTACCAAAGTTGTCAGCTCTTGCTGGCAAGATTACAAACACCCACGCTTAAATCATAAAGGCTCAGTCACACATACATTGGAAACTGTGAAATTCTGCATCAATATCAATTAATTATTATTTATAATGAGCAATTATAATATAGATAATGAACTTTATAATGCGACAGGGCCTTAAAAGGTCCAATGTGTGGGATTTAGAAGCATCTAGCACATGTGGTAGCAGTTTTCAACCAACTGAACACCCCTCAACCCACCCTACCGCAGTGCGAAAAACATTAAAGCTTCTCTCTGGAGCCAGCATTGGGTTTGTCCATTCTGGGCTACTGTAGATCCATGGCAGTGCAACAAGGTGAACCCACTCCCTCCCCCCCTCCCTGTAGATATAAAAGGCTCATTGTAAGGTCATAAAAACAAAACAATTCTTAAGTTTCAGATGATTATACACCACTGACAACATAATTACATTGTAATTATTATTAATAATTAAGAATATAATATTACATTCTGCCATGGGCATCAGAGCCATTATACACACTCTTTCAAATGCACAGTTCCATCTATTTACTCAGCACTCTGTTCACACAAGCGCGCCATTCACGTTAACTAGCCAGTGATGCTCGAATGCCAAACAGCTAAATCTGACACACTCACGAATTAAGCCCTTGACCACAGAGAGTATACGAAGGTAGGAGGAAGGGAAACGTGACAGGAAAGAGGAAAGTACGATGGCAAAAAGGGGAGAAAGAAAGTGATGAAAAAAGGAGGTACAACTGAACAAACAAAAAATGATGTCAGGTATCGAGGCAGGGAGCTCTAGCTGTAAGCCTTTATTTATTTATTTATTTTATTTCTATCTCCAAATGTTTCAATTGGTAACGCAGTGCCACCACATTAGGTAATGGTGATAACTGTGTCAGATTTATATGATCAAGAACAGCGAAAGCACCAACCCCCTTAAGTCAACGCTGTGATGTTTATGTGTGTGGTGATGGTTATGTCACATGTATTTAGATATTTCATTAGATGTGTTGAATTTTAAGTTGTTTGCTATTTGCTATACATCTTTTAACAATAAACAGCATATATCAGGGCCCTGTGCCACAAAGCTATTGTGAATTAATCATCATATGCATTTCTATACTTTTCATATCCTCAAATATGTGTCATTAGGAAATTACAGATGTACCCATAATTAATCTCATGCTAGTTTATCAAAATTAGAGGGCCAGTCCATCTGTTAAAAGGAACCAGAATATTCGAAATTATATCTTATCTGTTGAAAATTAAAACAGAAAGGACTCCCGAACCTTGCTGTCCGACGCCCAGGAGACAACCCCTAAATTCACACAATGGACCTTTAATTCATCCTACTAATAGGTATTGTCCAGGTAGCCAGAGCCCTGATATAGCTCATGCCTCTGAGCCACAGGGCTCCGTTATCATCCATAAACTATTACATACACATAAAAAGCATTGGTATTCATCATTAATGCACGTATGAAGTGTAGTTATGTCCCTCTAGTGATTTATTTGAAAATGAACTACACTTTACAGTCTCCCTAGTAATGAATAGGTCAGTACAATGCTACAGTTTGTCTCTTTAATGTGTTTTTAGTAGTTTTTTTGACGCCATTGCTTAATAGCACAAATGAGCTCCTGTAAACATCAGGCTGGTATGTCAGGAGAAACTTGTCAGCAAGACAAATTCACTGTTGGTTTTGGGATGTCATATTAACAAAAGAAAAAAAGTTACAACAATGGCAGCATTATGCCTTGAAATAACAAAAAACACATTAACATCTATGGATGCGCAACTTGACAAAATCTCTCCCCTGCTCTGAGAGGAGTCTGAGATAGAAAGTTGTACTTCGGCTACATGTCACAGCTGCAGCCTCATTTACAAAAGGTAGATCTCATTACTTTGTTTCCTGTGAATCTACCAACACTGCTGTCATGTACGCCGCTAACTCGTTGCTGCAGTTACAATTATGGGATGTAAATCCCTTAAGAACATTTAAGCATATCCAGTCTTGATCCATAGCAGGGAGCCTGTGTGTATTCATGTGTAAGTCTCCTTCACCATCTCCATAGCTGTGTTAATCATCCCCGCTGCCACTCACTCTCAAGGTCTTAGTGGCCCTCTGTTGAAAGCCGAAATCCGCAATTGCAATAGAAACAGAAAATGGTGTTCCAGCCACATTAAGCAGCTCAGTGAAGCAGTGGTCGGAGTCTGAAACAGGGCCCGCTGATTTCACAGGGGTAGGTCATTACTTTGCTAATCCTACTGAAAATTAGTTTATAGGTTAAAAATTAATATTCAAGCTACAAGAGCTTTGACGTTTAGCTGCAGGGCTGACTCATGACTTGGATGTGGAGCAACGTTAACGGTGAGACGATAAGGCAGAGGAGTTAAAGCCGTGACAAAGGTTAGACCACAGTTTGTTCAATTAGTTTGACATACTTGCAGATCCCGTCTCCAGAAAAAGGTAGCACGGCACAGCTGCCGTGGGAAAGTTTTGTAATTAGGAGCGAGAAGCAGTTCTCCAACTTGTGCAAACTTTGACGAATGTCTTATGTTAATATTTCATGGTGAGAGTAAGGCGCTTCGTTGCGTGGTACGTATTTGATCCTCGTTGGCTTTAATCACACTATTCCAAAGCAAAGACAGAGCCTTGATTTCTAATGGTTTATTGTTTGTTATTTAGGTCGGCGATACATAGAAAGCCACCACCATGAATGACTGTTTCAGTGATCGGCTCTTCAAATTTCCGACTTCACTGCAGGTGAACACACTCCTGCCACTTATTTTTGGAGTGAAACCAGATTGAGCGAGACGCGAGAGAAAGTTAATTTCACACCTTATTCATCAGCGAACATCGGGAAACTCAGGAAAGTTTATTAGCAGTGAATCCCAAATGAAGACTTGCAACTCAGGACCGCGGGTCCTCGCATGTGTAGCCGCTCCTCGCGTCGAATCTGACCCCTTTGAAGCCCACATCGAGACGGCACTTTTCTGTTGCCAATTCATTGCCACGGTTGTACACGTCCGACACTCCACTTTCAAACTTATCAACCATGAGTGTTTGGGGAAAGGACCTTAAAATTTCCACTGATTTCCACATGTGTTTATGTGCGCACATGAGAGGTAGAGAGAGCGACAGATGGGAGAGAGAGTGCATGTGTGCATGTTGGACATAATTAACTGGATGGTGCTGAGAGTAAGATGAGGGTAGGGCAGCTTTAAAGCTTTGTCAGACCATGCTGACCTTGGTAACAAAGGCTTTTTGCCCAAAGTTATTAACAATAATTGGACCTAATTATATGATGTATAAAAAGAGGAGGAAATTGCAGAGGAGTGTTCAATTGAACCGTTGTTACAAAGACTAGGGGGAAAAAAAAGAAAAAAGTGCAATACCAGGTCAAGTGGAACCAGTCCTCTGTGTGCTTGTGTGTGCGTGCATGTATTTGGATGTGCGCCTGCCTGCGCCACGTGTCCTTATATCTCATGCTGTCGAATAGCAATGTTTTTTTTTCTGTCATTATTAAAGCACTGCGGGTCACAAACACATGTCCGCTTCAGAGAAGAAGAATAAAAAGATGGAAATATATTGAATAGGTAGGCATAACAAGTCTGTCATTCTTTGGACCAAACACAGAATCAGTTTCATTACAGAGTGGAAGGCAAAACCGGGCAAATTGACAGTTTCACCTCTTATTAATAATGGCTCGAAACAAATTATTGTTGTGCATAACAATATCAGATTCAATGGGGGAATAAAGAAGCACGATTTTGAGCTCTTCCCACTGAGTTGTGCCCCACACTGTTTTTTTCTAAGTCCATGTCTAGATATGGGCAAATTTGGGCTGATGGGAGTCCGGTTCACCAGATCAGTTCAAACAATGTTCTAATTCAAGGGGGAAATTCTGGATTTTCTCATTTGAAGAATGCATGGCATGTAAAATGCCAGCCCACTCTCACAACAAAGCATTGAGAAGTTATTGAGAATCATAAGAATTAATTTGGGGTCATGTTTCTGTCAGCCTGGCAGATGCAAATCCAATGCCCACTCCCTTTTAGCTCCAATTTTGGTCTCCACCTCCTCCTACCTCATTTGTTAGCTCTCTCTTCAGCTGCTAAATTATGAATTATAAATAAAATGTACAATCATTTGTTGGAGCGCTTTTTGCAAGCAGTAAAAGCTACCTGCTGAGGCCAAAAATAGCACTATGAGAGCGTTGAGAGTGAACCAACACTGTGAAGTTGCAGGGAGAGCCATGCAATGAGCTGAAACTGTGAGGAGGAGTCTGTTCAAGGAGAGCTGAGCCACAGATTCAGGTGATAATTCTCTGAAAGAGGTGATAGCTTTCACAATGTTTTCACATTGTTTTAGTTTTTTGCTATTGTACAGTATATGTGTTTATAAAAATATCAGAGAGCTGCTCCTTTAAGTATGAAATGTGTATTTTGGTAATGTGAACTAACTCCATATCAAAAGTAAGTTCCCAGGAGAGGTGGTTGTTTCATGGCTGTATGTTTTGTGTTACGTGTCGAGGAGTATTCAGTGCCATTCAGTTTAAGTTTTGTGTGACAACTGACAGTTCCACTTGACAGCACAACTTGATTATTAGTTATTTTTGCGCATACAACAAAGACCATTTTCATTCCGTTTTCTTACAATATATTTCAAAAGGTTGCAAGCTCCAATCTACAAAGTCCACGTTTGCTTATTATCTTGTCATTTCATCTCCTGACAACAAAGCCCAGCAAAGTAAAGCTGCCGTATCTCAAAAAAAAAAAAAAAAAAAGCTAAATAATTCATCAAATTAGGCGTACATTATCAAATAGCGGCAGGACGACTTTTACTTTTTCGTCTGAGTTGCATGTCTACATACAAAGCCTACGCATATTCAAAGAGATGAGGAACGAAATAACAAGGAGAAAAAGGCAAACACTGTGTAATAGGGCAGGCGAAGTGAAGGTGTGTAGGATTACCTCTGGAATATCAAAGAGTGCCTGCATCAGAAAGGGTTAGGCCTTCCGTCATTAAGCATGCTCTCTTAATGATGAGGCTCTCACTCCAGCACTGATGAGGGAAGGAGAGACACCAGCGGCCAACTAATTGGAGTCAATTTCTGCATGACTGAGTGTGGGTGCACGTGTGTTTATGCATGTGAACGGGGCATGTGTACATCTGCGCACGAGCGTCTGGGTGTCTGTCCGTCCATCCGTCTGTAAGAGAGATGGAGTGTGTCTCCGTTTCAGTCACTGCGTGGGGAGAATGCCTGATTCCACCTCACTTTACTGCATTTTTTAAAAAAAAGAAAGAAAAAAAAACACCTTTTCCGCCCGTCTCCATCAGTCAGTCGACCTAAGGGGGAGAGACAGACACCAAGCTAACAAGATGAATTTAGTCAGGGAAGCAATTGAAGGGCAGACATATTGACAGACACCGAACACAATTGAATCAAATTAGTACACAGTGTATTTATTTAGTCCAATTAGTTTCAGGGCTAATGCTAGAAAAGAAAATTGCCAATAAACAGCTCACCTCCACGGCAGCCTGCGCCTTATTCAGGTGAGCTAGGGGGCAAAGTCAGAAGTAAAAAACATCCTCAATGCACGGCAGATCATTGATTAGACTATTTAAAATACAGATCAAGCCACTGTTAAATATGAAGGTTCTGCAACTCACCAAAGAGCCCTGACGAGGACCGTGTTTTACACTAATGGCCACTGACACAAATCCCAGGCAGTAAGCTTCAACTGGTAACTACTTTCTTACTGCTGCTGAATTTTGTCAACGTCTTAAAAAGGCAGAGAAGACTGCCCTCTAAACTTCTTCAATTGTTAAAACAGAAGGGCGCAGAAAAATATCTCAGCAATAACGAGCAATGTGTTGTACGGTTCCATTCCTAACACGATCCAGAATAACTAGGCATTTATTTATAATTTATGAGGGCACCGCTGGATGTTTCTGAGTCAGAAGATGTTCTATCTAATATCCCGCTATTGGTGTTGCTCCTAGATCATCGTAATCAATGTTGGTCCAGGACCATCTTTTTGACACAAAGAAAAGCAAGGGATATGCCGTAAATACAGGACTCTGACTCAAGTGACTTTGTTTTTTATCCCATTTAGTACAGATTATTAAACTGCTCGTTTGTTATATTCAGTTTATTTTCAGTGTTCTGTCACTCTTTGGTTAGGTTTAGGCAACAAAGATACTTGGATAGGTTACAGTTAGAAAACGTGAACTGGGTTAAAATACAACCTTTCACAATGGTTAATACATTTTTGAAAGGCTTACCTCTACCATGTGCATATTTCTCCCCTGCACTACACCTCCCCATATATGGATC
This sequence comes from Acanthopagrus latus, assembly GCF_904848185.1. Lineage (NCBI taxonomy): Eukaryota > Metazoa > Chordata > Actinopteri > Spariformes > Sparidae > Acanthopagrus > Acanthopagrus latus. Next base: position 25,771,645 of record NC_051039.1, on the reverse strand, counting down.
AGGACAATGTGGTTATTTGTTTGTTAGGTCAGTGTGTGGATGTCTCATAGTTTTGTACAATAAAATCTAAAGAACTTGAGGACAAGTGCTGCATCAGGCCTTTTAAATGTTATATTGGTGTTGAAGTTCCCAGGTGTGGAGCTTTAGGTCTGTTTTCTGGTCAAAAATTGAGATGGACGTTTTCTTATCATGTCTTATCTTTCCAACAGCTCTAATCAGACGCTTTGTCTTAATCATGTCTTGATCATTGTAATGCACTGTATTCTTTTTTTTTAAACATATGCAAGAACTTTGCATTGAAATGTTTTAAAATGACTAAACCTTTGTTACATTGGCCATATTGTTGAGTTGTGCTAACAAATAGTACTGCAAATAGTAATCCATAACTTCTGGGAGTGAGTCAGAGAGTGACGAACGACATCAGCAAAAGAGACTAAGCTAACATGAGGTTGTGACTGTCATTTTTTGTTTTTTTGTTTTTTGTTTTTTTTTCTTTTTGGTGGAGTAAAAGGTAAAAGCTTTTTGAGAAAGAAAACATTTCCTTCATGCTCTGTGCCTGTTTTTTTTTTTTAAAGAAAACAGAAATTGGAAAAATTCTGTGAAAGCCACAGTTTTGACATTACTAAAACAGATGTGAAATCTAGAGACTGATGGCTGCCCTATCTTCAAACTTTTGTCTAAGAGCATAATAGAGACCGGATTCTCAAATTGCTCAGCAGCAACCATGGGTAATTTTTCTTTCACCAGGGCTTAGAAAATTATACAAGGGTAGACCAGCATGAAGGCCTGAAAAAGTAGAAGGTGGTGACTTCTGCTTAAATGGGAATAATTTTCAGTAACAGAAATTAAAACAAGTGGTGGTGCGTTCTGTTTTCTAGTCGATGCTGGTCAATGAACATAATTACAAATAATCTTTTGGGTTTCTTTTCATGACAGCAAGGACACAAAATTCACTGATGACTGTCGAAGGGAGCACAGCTTGAGGAGAAGTGCCTGGAAAAAACATAAATACACAAAAAAAAAAAATAAAAAAACAGACAGCGGTACCTTGAATGTGAAAGATTCTTAAAAGTTCCCAGATGATCAAACCCTGCATTCATGTCATGGACATCCTCTGAAAGTGTTGACAGCTAGCTGAGCCTGAGTGTGGTACTTGAATTTGATATTAGCACTGGAACAGAAAATTGTGTTTCGGCATCAACAAGTGCAACCAAAGTCAGAAAGAGAGCCATTATCGGCGTTACAAATAACACATGCTGAGTTCTTTGTGTGTAGTGATGTGTGCTGGACATCTGAGATGACAATCAGGCTCAATGAGGATGGAGCAGATTCACGGATAGGGATCATAAAATGTGGATCTGCGAGGAAAAGCGCCACTCTGTGCTGATACCCCACAAATTCTGCATTGAAAAAACAGTGAGTTGGCCCAGGTTTGTTTATTTTGAGGCCCATCAGGACAACACTGTCTGAGGAAGCATGTCTACCAGCTGTCAATCACACAGGCACAACTCAGCCGTATTATCACCTAAAATGCAGGGAGAAACAAACATGTCCACCGAGTAGGTGACATGGACTAAACTAAACACCAGGACTCGAATAAACTGCACAAGGAGGCAAGCTATTTATTCCCGCGCATGAGACTGCTGATTAAGAGGCAAAACCACCTGTTTGAGTCAACCAGTAAATTAGCTTGTGGTCTGATTGTGACAAAATACTGGCTACAAAGTACTTTTTCTCTGCCGGTATCAGTAGCAACACGATAGAGCAATGTTTATATAAAAGCTTGGAGTTTATCACATTTGCCAAGTGAAATTGAAAATTGCTTAATCAAAGCTTGATGATTATCGGTGTGTGTGTGTGTGTGCGCGTCTGCAGCTGGGTGTTTGTGTCTTACATAAAAGGTTTTGAATCTCTTAAGTTCAGCTAAAGTTAATGGGAAAACTGAGCGGGCGCTTCCTGCAATGCAGTGATTACGTGTGTTGCTATAGAGGCTAATGGCCAGTCGTCCTCCCCCTCATGACCTTCGAGCATTCTGTATGTTGAACAAATTAAAGGGGGTACCAGCAACCACTATCAGGTCATCAAAAAGACTGTTATTTCAATCTGTATTTTGGATATTGTTTGTTTTTCGTTTAGTACTTTTGGTAACACTTTACAATAAAAGGTACACAGAGTTACAAAAGGAGTGAGTGATGAATGTTAATGATAGTTAATGACTCATCAATAAGTAATTCCTGATTGTATGACTATACAGTAAATTATGATGTGTACCTTCAAATAAAGTAAAACATTAAATTAAGTGGTCACTTTTAGACACTTTGAAGATTAGCTAATGACCTTAAAGAGATCTAAATCAAGTATAAACAATCAAGCAGTCATTAATTACTAATTTCTTAATTATTAGTGACTAATTTTGTGCATCTTCAATTAAAGTGAGACATCTGACTGAGTAATTACTTACTACGGTACTTTTTTTTTTGTTTCTAATTATTTATTCATTTTTTTGCTTCTATATGTATTGCCGGGAGAGGATTTGTGATTTGATGTTGTCATGTGATACCATGTGGGATGGGCCAGATGACAGAATATTAAAAAATGACTGACTAACTAACTAACGTTCAAATCCAAGTCATATTCAAGTCATCATATAGCGTTAGCGGTGCTGATGCCTTCAAAATAAATGTAGTCAGTAATTATCAATGAATGAATCGACTTAAAAACTACTCAGTATTATGTTTCACTTTAGTAATTAATGAATCGCCACTAGTTTGTGCCACACAGCGGCTGGATCATAGTTAATTTAGGAACTATTCATATTGAAAGTCATCATCATCTTTAACTAATGATTCGTTAATAAAGTATGATGATATTGTAGCTGCCAGTCTGTTCTCTGAGAGGGGCTGGTGAGGATACTGCCTTCATTGCCACATAGCTTTACTTCGAAAAACACGACCCAGCTCACTGTAACAGGCATGTTGACAATAAATAATAAAAAAAAAGAAATAACTGGGGTAAGATGATACTTTGCTGAAATAATGTGTCTGGACAGTTGCAGTTTCCAGTAAACAGAGTTCTCTTGCTTCACTGTAACAACTTTGACACATCTGGAGCTCTGGCCATATCTTGGTTTGCCCGATAGTACGGCAAATTTGACACCTCAGAACTACTGTGTTGTGTACACTGCTGAAAGAGTGACAGAAGACAAACCAACACACATTCAGTCATGAGAGAAGATGCCATCGGTCTTCTGCATCATCAGCATGAGTTTAGATGCCCTGAAACTATAGCTGTGGTAAAAATCAACAACAACAACAACAATAAAACATCTTCACTGGTTCTCTGACTATTGTTACATTAAGGTCTAGTGCATAGGATTTACTTGCATCTAGAAGTAAGGTTGCAGATTGTTAGCAACCAAATACCTCTAACTTCACCCTCCCTGACAGTGGCTGCTGAAATTGGCCCTCTGTAGAGCTTGTGTTTAGTTTGTCCATTCTGGGCTTCTGGCTAACATGGAAGGGGACCTGCTCCCTCTGCAGATACAAAAAAGGCTCAGTGCTTCAATCTCAATTATGCTTGTTCTAATACCTTTAACAGAAAGGGACCCCTGGTTTTAAAAATGAGCCAAAACTATCACAGACAGCTCAAAACAGACCAGTTTTGCTGGTTTTAGGGCTGGTGCTATGTTTACACTATCAACTTTCAAAATGAAAAACTCCTCCTCTATCCTTCCGTCAGTCTCTGTATGGAAGATAGAATAAACAAATCACTGTGAATTATGATAATTCTTGTCAAATCAATCCCCAGTGTAATAAGCAATCTAAAATTGATGAAAATTCAATATTGATTAATGACCGAAGCCTGCTTTACATCGAGGCTTGATTGTCACGGATAATAGCATGTGTAACAAAGCCACCTGCACTGGTTGTTTGGACTCTTTCTTGCATTAAATATGTATATGGATTTTTGGGTGCAAACAAAATTGAATACTAAAAAGAAGCAGAGTGTTCCATTTCAAAAGTGTAAAAACGAGAACAGTTTGTACTGAGTCTCATTGTTGAGGCTCCCTCAATGGAGCAGGTGGACTCCTGTTTTTTAACCTGTTACGTTTCTGTCGGTCCCCTTGATTTGATAACATGGCTTGATTTTCAAAGTACACTGAAATCGTGAGGCCGTCATATAGACGTGCTACTGAAACCATCTGTTAAAAAAGAAAGCCACATTTCTACTAAGATGCTGTTCCACAGCCGGTGTGGCACTGGTAGACAGCTGTTTTTGGATAGCTGGTTGGACATTTTAATGAAACTGTGAAAAATAATTGCCTGTGCTTGTGATGCTGGTGGTGCTTGATAAGTTGTAAGAGCTTTCACTTATTCCCCTCACTTTATCAGCTTAATTACATTCTATTTCATAGTGATATTTATTCCAACGTGTGGCATCTAGCATTGAAAAACACTGGCTCATTCTCCAAGCCCCTTTACAGACTGGATTATCTACATTCTGAATGATGAAGAGGTGGTATTTTCTTTCTTCCAAAATGAATGCATTTCATTTCATCTTGGGAAATAGTGGGAGAATGTGTGATATTATTGGTTGAAGGGTGTTCATTAATTCAGTCTGCTATGAAATCTAACTGGATAACTCTTAGTGAGTTTGCCAGTTATAGGCATTTGCTCAAATATTCAACTGCGAGTTCTTATTTGAGCCAAATTTCACTGTTAAAGCTCACCTCCAGCCAGAGAGGAAGAACTAATCGCTGTTTGCTCCAAGTCAAAACCTGCCTGTCTGGTTCAGGATGGGAACCTGGATCACATTTTGCCATGCTTGTTTCGGGACTCCCAGGGCTGATGACAAAGCAGTTCATGTACCACAGTGCTGTAGAATAATTGGGCGACAGTCAGGCAACACCTGTCGCTCACCTCTACAGCTTTTTCTCCAAATATTTTGGCACTTTAAAATGAATTGTATCTTCAGTAGCAGCCCAGACGGCAGGTTCAAACGTTGGAGGTTAATGTTGCTGCAAACCACTGATAACATTCACATTTGTACATGTCATAGGCTATGTAACATAGACATTTATACAAAACGTGTCATATCATGTATATCAGGAGGAGGGGATGGTGAGAAAGCTCAAGCCAGCGATGATAAACTGAGACTCTTTCAAAATCTGTGAGCGTCACACCACTAGATATTTTTAAGGAGACCATGGTACAATTTCCAGCTGTGTTTCTGGCCACAGAAACCAAATATTCTTGACAGGAAGTCTGGACATCTCCAGCCGTGTGTGTGTCGATGAAAACAGGTGCTTTAAACCAGAACATCATCATTTCTTAACCCTAACCAAGTGGTTTTATTGCCTCCTAACACCAGAAGCACATGAATTTCCTGTTTCCCACATGGCTTCACACAGACATTTGTAGGTTTCCCATAGGTATTTACACAGGTGCCACAAGTGTTTTTTTTTTGTTTGTTTGTTTTTTTTTCTGAGTTTCCCCTTACTCGAATCAAGGCTAAGGACAGGATATGTTGTTCACTGTACAGATTTAAAAAGCCCACTGAGGCAATGTGATTTTTCATGGGTTTTTGCATGTATTCCCCTAGGTTTCACTTGTAATACCATAGTGTTTGCATGTATCCCTATAGGGATAACCACATCATGTGGGAATTGACATTGGCTTCACATATCATACCATGCGAATGTGCACAGCACATTTCACTTGAGCAAGGCACATTTGTTCCACATACTTCACACGTGATTTTATTGTGTTTTCACGTGTTACATTTCCCATGTGTAAAATCCCATGGACACATAATCAATGTGTTTTTTTTCCACAAGTACAGCACTGTCACGAGATGAAATAAAAAATCGAACCCAAAGAAACGCAAGGTCTCAACATGAAGAAAAAGTTTAATCTGTTGTTCACAGAAAAGTGCGTCGCCAACATTTAATCTGAGGGTTGGGCTGAAGTGCGTTAACGAAAGATCAAACAGCTGAGCCTAAGGCTGAGACCTCAACTGCATCAAGGTTGTTTTGGCCATAAAAGCTTTATAGCAGCTTTGTATCACTTGTCTTCCTCTTCTACTCACTACTAGCTCACACTGGTTTTAGTGTAAACTGCTGTGGAATAGACCAGAAACTAGTAAGAGAATCCACAACACCACGCATTGTTTTCAAGACAGGTAAAGTGAAAAGGACAGAGAGGAGGAAGCCTGGATAGATATTAGACTGAATGATATAGAGGAGTACAGGTAAATATATGATTGCAGAGCCTGCCGATGTGTTATTCCAAAAATATGTGATGGAGTAAAAAAATGAGGCATGCACTCTGGATATGTTGGCAAAAGTATTTTATCTAAAAATGTACTCTTAGTTGTTAAAGACTGGAGAGGAGAAGAGAGTCAGAAGGGAAAAGTCAGGGTAAAAAGAGTAAAAGAAGAATGTAGAGAAGTACTTATGAAGAAGAGAAGTGAGGGGAGTGTAGAAGAGAATAGGGGGAAGCTAAAGTGAAGGAAAAGACAAGAAAAGGAGAAAGTTTGGAAAAGAAAAAGTTCAGAGAGTGAGAAGTGAGATGCCATGAGTGTGAAGAAGTCCAGATGGAGGCGGTACAATTTTCTATTTCATAAAAATGGAAATAACCTTTTAATGACAACGTGATAAGAGAATTTCCATTTATTCACCCAGGTCAAGACGATACATTGGATCACTGCACCCTTAGTAATTCCTCCTTTTTCAATTGGCAGCACATTCTTCAGAGAAATACACAGCTTCGACTGGTATGTGTATTTCGTAGTTACCATCTCATCATTGTCTTATTTATTTAAGGTATTGTTGAGGATTTTTACATATGCCACTGTCTGTTTCCATTTTTGCTCATGTTCTCTTCTGTTCTTATTCCACACAGACTACCAGGAACACTGAATGGCTGTTCAGATTGGACAGTTCTGTCTGAAGTGTTTCTGTGATATAGAGTTGTGTTCTCTGTCCATCACAATGTGCCTGTTGGGGTTGTCATGTCATAGTCTGTTGGTGTATCTGATGGTTATGCCTCTGTTGCAGTGAGTCTGTCAGTGCGGTATTGTTGCTTGTCTGTCTTTTCTGTCCTGTGCATATAGATAATGAAATAAACTGTGTTGCCTAGCTTTTTGATTTTTCTTTTAATACATTTTTCCATAGTATCATGTTGCTTTGCTGAGAGTCATGGTAGTCCAGACTTTAATTGTCTTTCACGATTTTTTCTTTTTTAAAATGTGTGTACTAAATACTCAGTTGTATTATTCACTCACAAGCAAGTGTGAAAGTAATAACTCAAGAAATAACTAAAAACATGTTTTAAATTTTAGATTCTTCAAAATAGCCTCCCTTTGCCTTGATTACTGTTTTGCATACTCTTGGCATTCTCTCGATGAGCTTCATGAGGAAGTCTCCTGAAATGGTTTTCCAACAGTCTTCCAACTCGTAGGCCCTTTTGCCTTCACTCTGTGGTCCATCTCATCCCAAACCATCTCGATTTGGTTTAGGTCAGGTGATTGTGGAGGCCAGGTCAACTGGTGCAGCGCTCCATCACTCTCGTTGTTAGGAGGTGTGTTTGGGGTCAATGTCCTGTTGAAAAATAAGTGATGGTCCACAAACCGGACAGGATGGCAGGTCGCTGCAGGATGCTGTGGTAGCCATGCTGGTTCAGTGTGCCTTCACTTTTGAATAAATCCCCAACAGTGTCACCAGCAAAGCAGCCTCACATCATCACACCTCCTCCTCCATGCGTCACAGTGGGAACCATGCATGTTGAGACCATCCGTTCACCTTTACTGCATCGCACAAAGACACGGCGGGTGGAACCAGAGTTCTCAAATTCGGACTCATCAGACCAAAGCACAGATTTCCAGTGGTCTAATGTCCATTCCTTGTGTTTCTTGGCCCAAACAAATTTCTTCTGCTTGTTGCTTTTCCTTAATAGTGTTTTTATAGCAGCCATTTGACCATAAAGGTCTGATTCACACAGTCTCCTCTCAACAGTTGATGTAGAGATGTGTCTGCTACTAGAACTCTGTGTGGCATTCATCTGGGCTCTAATGGTGCTGATAACTTGTGATTTCTGAGGCTGGTGACTTGGAAGAACACATCAGCAGAGGTGACTCTTGGTCTTCCTCTCCTGGGGCGGTCCTCATGTGAGCCTGTTTCGTCGTAGCGCTTGATGGTTTTTGTGACTGCACTTGGGGACACATTCAAAGTTTTTGGAATTTTCCCAGAATGTCTGACCTTCAGTTAGTTCAGTAATGATGGACAGTCGTTTCTCTTTACTTGGCTGATTGGTTCTTGCCATAATATGAATTCTAACAGTTGTCAAATAGGGCTGTCAGCTGTGGACCAACCTGACTTCTGCACAACACAGCTGATGGTTCCAACGCCATTAAGAAGGCAAGAAATTCCAAAAATGAACCCTGACGAGGCACACCTGTGAAGTGAAAACCATTTCAGGTGACTATATCATGAAGCTCTCTGAGAGAAGGCCAAGGGTCTGCAGCACTGTCAACAAAGCAAAGGGTGGCTTGAGGAATCTAAAATATGAAACATATTTGGAGTAATTTCACACTTTTTTGTGCACCTCATAATTCCATATGTGTTCATTCATAGTTTTAATGCTGTCAAGTGAGAATAAAGAAAAAACATTAAATAGGAGTGTCCAAACTGCTACTGGTAGTTTATGTGTATGTATGTAATATTATGTTACTATTATTATGTTATATTACTTATTATCATAAAAGGGGATTTGATGATGCCAAAGATGATTTTGCCGGAAAAAAATAAAAATAAATTAAAAGGTAACAGATTACAGTCACCTGCATGAAGTGTCTCCTAGCCAATCAAAGTTTCACGATATAAATCAGCGAGAGTAAACCTGACCTTACATCCCCTGTGACCAATAAGCTCAATACGACAGACAGACGTTGTGTGTGAAGCTCAGCTGCAGAAGGTCTGAGAGGATTCTGTGTTGCCAGTGATCGCTGATTGTCTGCCTGTGTATTCAGAGGGATTGCAGATATTGCAGGTTTTTATACATATCAGCTCCGTGTCGCCTCTGTTGTTATTTTGCGGGCCTGATGGATGGATGGTTGTTTGCAGCATTCATTCTTTAGCCTTGGCTCTCAGTCTAAAAGCTGTGTTTGTGTGTGAAGGCGCGCGTGTGGGGGTGCGTGTGTGTGCGTTCCTGTCTGTGCGCTCCTCGTGTGCAAGCGCGTTAAAAGCTGAACGACAGGCCCCGTGATTGATGATACATGTAAAACTAAAACTGGCCCCGCCTGAACACTGTAATACATTACATTTGACGATGGCAATGTGTCCTGAGATGACAGCAGGACGCACCCCAATACCAATAAATCCATATTTCCCGTTGTGCTCCGCTCATATACTCTCTCTCGTCTTCACACCGAGGCATCATCGGCAAGTCGCACAAGAGCAGGTTACATCCTGTGCAACACAAGAGGAGAGGCGAAAATGAGGGAGAAAATTGTTCAATGCGCAGGCCGAGGATGAGGGAGAAAGCCCTGCGATGTGTAACTAACGAGACACCAGTGAAACTAGTGGTTGATCGATTTTTTTTTCACTTCAAGTGTCATTGTTGTTTACAAAAAAAATATGAACTGGATACTGCAAAGAGCAGCTTTTCAGACATGGTTTTGCTCTCTTTTAAACAGGGTTAATTGAAGGGCAGACAGATCACATAAGCACAACAGAGAATGCTGGTCCACTCGCAGCTGGTGAGCAACTGTGCAGCAGAGGTGGCAAAAATAGACACATTCTTTACTCGAGTAGCAGAATAGATACTTGGGTAAAAAAAGTATGTAAATGTACATAAAGTGTCCCTCTGAAGGACATTTCTGCCAGCCTTTTATGAGTAAAGCTAACTGAACCTCATATTAATAGAATCTTATTAAAGTTAAAGGTAGAGTCAGTAGGATTTGTTTGAGCTCATTGTAAATGCACCAGAATGATAGATTGTTGAGTCTTATTCCCAGGACATCAACAGATACATTTTATTTGTAAAGAGTCCGAAGCAGCAAAACACATTGATGAAATGAGATAGCCCAGGCAGAAGGCTCCAGGCTCTCTGCAGCTCCGAACACACTGACACACCTTTCCTGTCCCATTCCATCTCGTTACATCTTTCATGTCGTTTCATCTTGCCATGCATGCTGTGCCTGATATGCACTGATGGGTGATGGGTTGAAATCAATTTTGTGCGTGTTGGTTAGACGGCGCAAAGACCCGAAATAGAAGTAATCGACAATCCCCCTAAAGTGCATTAAAACTAAAGCAATGGGCCTGTTTTTGGAGGCGTAAGGAGCAGAAAGTAGTGCTTCCTACCTCTCATGCACTGTGTGGTCAGATGTGGGGCAGATGCAGGTACGTTCAGACCGACAGCGCGAGTCGATGCCGTGCAGTTTTTATCTCTCGACAAAACACACGTTCGGCCTCATGGCGGTGGCGTGTGGCTTCCTCGCGTCAGACTGTGTCTGCATGTGCAAGGAGTACTGTTTTACCTGCACTCACCGTGTGCACGGCATCCTTTATCTGCCTTCCTCTTTCATCCAGCGGCTCATTTTAACTGACAGCTTACTGAGTGTCATTTGATGGTGAGCTTTATTCTGTCTTACTTCTTGCCGGGTTGCTCTTTTGTGCACTCAAACTGTCAGAATTATATTGTGAGTGGTGTACCTCCAGCCTACCCTAAAATCATATTCACACAGAGCTTTATCTGCGGTTAGGTCTGCTTGAGTAGGCAAAGGCCCTGAGCGGAATACATTACGTAGTGAACTGCGTGTTTCCTCTATACACTGAGAGAACAATTCTAACTCTTTGGACTTGCTTTGAACTTCTGGGTATGAACTTTAAAAAAAAAAAAAAGGGACATGACTGTGGCAAGTCATGAAAAAAAGTTTCGGTTTCGCGATTTGGACCGACGCCGGCGCGGAGCAGAAGTTTTTAATGACTTGACAACAGCTCTTAACTGCCGTTGCGATGCTAGACTGACAAAAGGCTGCCTCGCGCACACGCTAAAAAAAGCGTCCCCCTGCACAAACACACATGAAAGCTCTCGCATCTACATGAGCGCAGACATGCAGGAACACACAGGTAAATGCAAAAAAAGGCAGAGCATGAAAGCCCCTACAAACAGTCAGACGCATTCCAAATGACATCTTAAATATGCATACATGCACATGTTAGAGGGAAAAGCGGAGACGCGCGCAGAAACCCACAAACACACTTAGACGCAAAGCAGTGATCTGTTGTCCTTGTTGTTGTTTTTCTGCCGTGCCTTTCATGTTCAAAGCTTAGTGTGTGATTCCCCGCATCACCGCCGAGGATGGAGGGAAAGAGCATAATCTGTGTGACGGGGTGGAGGTGAAGAAAGAGGAAAAGAGGTGGCAGAACGAATGAAAGGCAGGGGAGAATGTATAATTGAGCAACCTTGGCGATCTCGCATCCTCGTAACACGATTAGGACTAACCTGGCATCTAAATATGGAAGAGGAAAATGTTCCTGTAGGTTACCGTTGCCACGGGCCCTTCATATTTAACAAGATAATATTCCATAATATTTGTTGATTGCTTATTCCCTGTAGGCGGATGCAGGCAGGGTGTCTCTTCTCTGCAGCTGCTCGGGGCCCTCACAAACGTCTCCGGGAACAAATCTGAGGCCTCGTCTCAATGAAAGAAAGAGAAAGAAAGAAAAAGCTTCAAGACTTGAGGAGACCTTTATCCAGGACCAGAAAAAGCGTGAGTGACAAATGTCGCCGATGCAAACGGTCAGGAGAGTTCACCTCAGACCGGAGCCATCAGCGCCACCATCAGCAGAGATGATGGGTCAGCGGAGCCCGTGTGTGTTTGTGCAACCATAATAAACAGAGTCAGCGTGAAGTGGAGATGATGCCCGGCAGATATTAACAGCAAATAGGCTCCAGATTTATCTCTCTGTCCCCGCATGTACACACACACACACACACACACACAGAGCACTAGCTGCCCCTCTGGCGTGAGGCCAAACTCAGCAGCGATGGGGTAGAGTGACAGAAGCAGCAGTTGGCAGAATATCAGCAAATGACAGCACATGTATGGGAGAACATTAGTCTGTGTGTGTGTGTGTGTGTGTGTGTGTGTACGCGCGCATTGCCACATACTATGTGTTTATATGTGTGTATTGACAGAGACAGCTGGGCTTTAAACAGGAGCAGGCTGTTGGATAAATCAATGAGGCAGTGGGGTGGCCACCACCTCCCCTGTTACTCAGCAGAAAGGACCCCTATTCATGCACTGGGTGTGTGTGTGTGGGTGTCGGTGAATATCTGCCTGCTGAGTGTTTGCCAGCTAGTGTTTGCGGACCCTGCTGTGGACCACAATCACAAGCGATCGGACCCCACTCCTCCTCATCAGACCACGTCTTTGTCTGATCAACAATGGTGTTGTTTTGGCCTTCAGCTTCACCCACTCCTTCCGTTTGTTGTCCTACTGTTATTTATTTATTAATTTGTTTGATTGTTATGACAATTGTTAGAAGCTATTTACATAGCTCACCTGGTAGAGCTCATACCATGCCTTACAACGTGAGTCGTTAATGAAGCAGTCCAAATTCAGTGACATCCCGGAGCCCTTCACTTTATGCCATCCCTTATCTCTCTGCCTGCAAAAAAAATATAATATTTAAAAGCATCACATTTTGTGATTGGATAGATGTTGGGGAATTGTCTGTCACTGTTAAAGAAAACCGAGCGAAAAGCATGCTTTCATTTGCTTTAAGATTTTAACCTTGTCTCAACAATGCAACGGGCCAAGGGTCTGAAATGATGAAAGAGTGGAGGACGGAAATAAAATGCTGGTGTTACCATGCTACCATTGTGATTGTAGAGGCGCAGTTGTAAATACTGGATTTTCATTCAGTTTTGTTAGACTCGTAGGAGTCCCGAGATTAACACGCCACTGATCAGATCACAAGTGGCAAATGTCAGTTCACACCTGGCATCATGCGTTTTGACGTGCAACTTGAGTGACCACTTGTACATCACTAAGACAAACAGACAAAACTTTGTTTAGACTTCATTTCTAGCATTTGCCCATTAAGCATTTTTCATAGACAGCATTTATAAAGTTTATAAACCTGTGCCTGCTCTTTAAATTGAGCAATATCCTAAGGTGATCTGGGGAATTTCTCCTAGGACAATTAATAATAATAATAATAAAAATAATAATCAGAAAACCTTAGCCTGTATTGGTTGCTGTCAACCATATTTGTAACAATTGATTACAATGGCATTTGATTAATGTGGCACAAGATTAAACGTGATGTCATTATAAAAGATTGACCTCTCAACAACTGTGACTGACTTCCAGCATCTTTGAGTCCAGTCCTGAGAAGGTAAAAATATGGACCAGCTGTCAGTCTGGCAATGTTTCCTCTATGGTGTCAAAGGCAGCACTTACTGTAAGAGTAGCAGAACATTCATAGAATGTCTTGACCCTCTCGTAATAAGACGTCTCATCTGTGCATGTGAGCGTTCAGTATGAATGGGTGCATGCATGAGTGCCAAGATGTGAGCCTATATGTTTCTACATCTCGCACTGTAATACATTTAAAAAAGATACCCCAATTGTATCTTCAAAATTGTTCCAAGGCACGCTATATTTCACAGGCGCATTTGGCGGAGCTTTTGAAATGAAACAGACCTAATTGACCTCCCTAAATTGGAATACAGCTAATCTTTTCCAAAGTTTCATTGAGGAAGTGCAGAAAGGAGGCCAGAAAATGCTGCCAAGCTTTCACTTTCATCATACTTTCGTAAGGCTATTGAGTAATTTCTTTATTTGCAAAGGATTGCAATAACCTTCCTTTATAAGGTCAATTACTACTTTTCGTCATCCACTTCTCCACAAAAAAACTTTAAAATTGATTCACCTTCAAATTGTTGATGACACATTGAAAATACTTATCAAATACACACATTTTTAAGTTTTGTATTTTTTTTTTCCTTCAAATTCTTTTAAGTGAATTCTGTGCGACAGAAATAGTGTTATTACAAACCGAGTAATCTCTTGGAAAAATGCCCCAAGAATCTGTTGTCAAGTTAGAATGAAGAATATTCAGCGACAACATGGCACCAAGTTAGCACCTAAAAGACACATTTCAGGGAAACATTTATTGTAAAATAAGAGAACATTTCCAAACAAGCCACCATGTTGGTCCATTTTCAAACCCGGAGATTGGCGTTCATTTTATCAGGTGAAGCCAGGGAATAATTGCAAGGGTATAGCCTGTGTCGGTCAAACGTCCAATGCTGGGAAGGTGTGACATGAACGTGTGTGCCAAGGTTTATCACAACCCATTCAGTATTTGTCCAAACATTTAACTCAAAACCACATGTCAACCTCATGGTGGTGTAGAGAAAAAGTCCAGAGATTACCAAAGTCATTGGAATTTATCCGCAGGGGGACCATAAATATTTGCAAGAAATTTTATGGAATCACATCTTTTAGCTGTGTAGTTATTTAAGTCAGGACTTGGTGGTGAACTGACCCACCAACAGAACAGTGGCCTCCCTAGAGCTATGCCACTAGCATAGCTGATAATAAACCCTTACCGGAATTGCAAACTGGTTAAAACCTGAAATCTTTCAAGAAAACTGTCGGCATTGCTCTCATAAAAATAGCGGTAATATGGCTACTGTTAGCAGCCTGGCTACTGCCCAAAACAAAAAAACTACTATTAAAATCCTGATTTGATCTAGCAAATGCTATCTCAGAGCTAGGGCAGAAACAGAGAAGAAGAGAATCACACTCTAATAGGTGGGTAGGTTTTTTTCTTACTCAGTGGTGTAGTAGAAAGTGTGTTGTGGTTTTTTTGCCACCACTTATCCTGGTGGTAACTGGAATCACCAGGGGCACAGCCTTTGACACAATCATCAAGCCTCCATGGAGAAAATTCTTGTCCGTTCACTCTTGTTCTACCTCGGTTTCGATCACTCTCCTTCTTCATCTTCTTTGCCTCCTCCTTCAGTGGGTTTATTTTTCTTTCCTCTTTGTTTCCACAGCTATTCCATTTCTTTGATTGTTGTTACCTGGAGATAGCGACCTGGGAAAATAATGCCTCTTCCTGTGTTGTTTGTGCCATGGCAGATGAGCTTCCTTTGTGCTGTGATTTGATAAACACTCCTAGGGGTGACTGTGTGTGTTATGGCATGTAATGAACGCAGAAGTCCCATTACCTCCATGCGACCGCTAGGGCAAAATCACTCTACCAAGCTCCATTCAGCTTGGCGTGTGTCCTCAATGGTACTCTGGTGGAACACATGAGATTAACAATACAAGGGCCTGCGGGAAACACTGTCCTACAGGAGCGTCTAATAAAAGACATCTATTCATTTCATTTGCTGAGACTGATATCGATGTGGAAGCAATGTAAATTAAACCTAATTTCTTATATTGTTACAAAACCAGGACTTACTTAGAGTCAAGGTTATGGTATGTTAATGACATCTCTTCAACATTAAAGGATGACTTTGTACAACAGGCTGTTTCTTCCTTCAGTATAGTCTCAAAGACTTGCAGCATAAACACATAAACATAACACCACCTCTATGGAAATTTAAGCATCCTGCCTTATCCTTAGCCAAGCCAGTGCAACCTGTTACAAAAGCAGGGTTCTTAGTCAGCCAACTGTTGCTATGGTTACAAAGACTATCAGCTAGGTAGTATACTGAGAAATAAATTTCCTCTCCAACCAGCGTGCATTCTCTTTTTTTGATGCCAGGGACACATCTCTGCTTGAGAAGATGATGAAAAGCGGATCCAGGGTGTAGGAGGTTGTGAAGATATGTGATGCAGAGAGCCACCGAAGGGCAGGTGAGCCCACCTGAACAAGTCCAATATGGTTCCTACCACATTAAAGAGACTAAAGAGACATATTCCCTCTCTCTCTGACATGCCTTGTTTTCCTATCATGCCCATTCATTTGAAAAAGCTTCTCTCTTTTCTTCCTCCACAGTCTCTCACTCTTTCTGTTCTTCAGCTTGTGACAGAGGAGAGGCCTGTGATGTCCCTTCACTGAGGTTACTGATGTCACCTGCACTCCATCCTTTCCACATCTCGACTGAACCTCACTCTGTTGCTTCCCACTCTGTGCCTCGCTCTCCTCTTACAGTTGGCCCAACATTTTCTTTTTCCTGGCAGTATGATTATGTCTGCGCTTATCTTTAAGTGTGTGTGTCCCTCTGTTTTGACACCTGCACACTGTCAAGGACAGGCACAAAACGGCACAGGCATTGGCAGCCAGTGCCAAGGCACAAAACAGGCTTTGATGGCATGTCACGCAGACTTCAAAACAGTTGGCGAACCTTGTACATGAAAGCCGGAGTCAGAGTTTAAGAAGTGGCAGTAGTATCGTTAGAGACAGTAAATACTTCAAATGGTCCAAGTTGTGCGCCTGGAAACATCTTAAAAAATAAGTTGTTTACTTGACCACAGATTCACTCTGGCAGGGAACAAAGTCACCTACTTATTCTGTCACCCGGTGCTTTGAGCAAGTCTTTAATGTCGCCTGAGTCATGACTGCGGGGTCTCTCTCACTCATCACTCCATCTCAGCCATGCCTCTTGGTCCCAACAAACATTATCCAGCTCCCCACCAACCTTATCCATCTAACTTATATATGCTTATCAGCCACCTTTCACATTATGGTGCTATTACAAGCCAACAAGTCTGCCAAACAGATGAGTCCCACCACCTGGGGACACCTCCAGTAGCTTCTCTGGGGGGGACCAGACTGAGTATTTTATTTAAGAGGACCTGGGGACACTTCCAGATGTTTTTGTGGCATCAAAACCTGGCTATCTTTCACTGGCAGTCAGGCCATCTCTATCTGTGATCGTTGTGACCAAACAGGTATTTCAAGCCAAATCATGATTTTCTCCTTACTTCTTCCAAATGATTTTTGTGCATCAGTCTAACCAGAGCGTAAGCACAGCATTGTGAGAATAGAGAAAAAGAAAATGCAAAACAAACAAATTGCAAAACAAATGCAAAACAAACAAATTTGAAAGTTTTCTTTGCGTTTTGCAGTAACCTACCTACAATATATCCAGATGATTGGGTTGGGGTTGGATGTCTCCCCGGGTACACAGGTGAACAGGAGATGACTGAAGCACTGAAATGTGGTTTAACCTAACATTAATTAAGATAATTTTGACAATAGAATTTTTTAACAATTGCCATCACCGAGACATTCTGATTTTGAGCTACACGTAAGATTCCATTCTTGGCTCTCTCAAAACTGTCACTGTCCATTTAATGGGTTGTTGTAATTTAGTCTCACTTGTTGAGTTGTCTGACTTGAATCACAAAGCTTAACACCAATTTAATTTGCTGAGTAGCGTCACGTGAGTGATTTACAACACATGCCAGTTGCCTGAGTTTCCTGGGCCACTAGTTCGATAACGGCTGGTAGAGCTCTGCCACTTAACACTTAAAACACTCTCATGTCTGGATCCAGACATGGACAGCAGTCAACCTTGTGGTGATCTTAGAGGGATTGAGAGTGATGGCAGGGGGAACCATTTCGGTCATTTTGCAAACCATAGGGATGGCGCCCCCTACACCTACTGGGTGTAAGTAAGAATGGCGACAGAACCAGGGGGAGGTTTGTTCGGCTTAGCACAAATATTTCAAGCAGAAACAATGAGCAAGGGTGAAAAGCTCACAAAATATGCCAACCAATTCAAAGAAAACTCACAGAGAGTTGAATGCTCTATTTTGTTGGCAGTTCACAGCTGGCAGCACTGACTTCCTGGAAGTGTTGTGGTCACTGTGAAGTGGGCAGGAAAACAGTAGAGATGATACGCAGGAGTGGTAGGTACATGGATAAACTGGTGCTACTCAGGAAATAGTTACATCATCTAACCTTTGACACTGCAGACTGCCAGTTTTACATTTTGTTTGTGTATAAATTAAACAAGAATACAAACATGTTCTGGGCTGCAGAGGTGCTTATAGTTGCATCTGTAAAACTTTTGAGTTAAGCCAGCTAGTTATTTCCCCCCTTCAAGTCTTTATGCTAAGCTAAGACAATTACCTCCCCTCACACACATGAGGGGGTGTCAACCTCTTCACCAAACTCTTGGTAAGAAACTGAAGTAGTGAGTTTTGTGAGTCAGTGGGCATTTTTAACAAGACATATAGACATGTCCTGCCAATTATGGTGACCAGAGCAAGAAATTTGAAGCCAAAACATGATGTTTTGATAACCTTAACCAAGTGGTTTTTGTGTCTAACTAGGGCATAAGCACTGTGGAGTCAAAAGATCAAATTGAAACGTAAAATTGCAACATACCCATTCTTTGTGGAAAACATACATTGCTACATTTGGTCAGCTGAAAATAGGTGTGCAGTGGAGCATTACATTACATAATTGATCAGAAGGAGCTGTTGGGAAAAAAAAAAAAATCATTATTTTTCTCAGTTAAAAAAACATACTGTGTGTTTTCATTCTTGCAGCATGTTTACTCAAGACACACACACACACACACACACACACACACACACACACACACACACACACACACAAATAAAATCAAAGGCAGAGATTTTTCATTGGATCATCCCAATTGTGAAGCCACCCATCAGGAATACGCCAGATGGCCCGTCTTCCATTAGCCAATAATAATTGCTTTTCCTTAATCCATGTTATAAATTACTTATTTGTCTGTAATGGTGACATCTGTTAAAAGAAAAAGACAATACTTCAACATGTTTGCACTGACTGTTGAAGGCTCTGATTACTCATAGATGCCTGTATCCATCATGACCTTTAGAAAAAAAAAAAAATATTTTTATATATATATATATATATATATATATATATATATATATATATATATATATATATATATATATATAACGGCTCAAGTTTGAGTCCAACTTTCTTTAATGCAATCCCTTGCAATACTTCAAGGAGTAGTTTATGTTGAGTGTCATGGCATGATTGAGTGATGGTGCATCATTGAACAGGTGGACCGGTTTGAGTGAAAAAAAGCCCGGGGCCATTTTTTCATTCTCCGTCCTTGAAGTGATATAATAGCTATTCACACTGGTGAGCTGAGGGTAAAATTGAGTATGTTTTGTTTCTGTAAAGCAAACCATAAAAGTCTAATATTACACCTACTTACATAGATAAATTGAAGTAAATTGAGCAGAACATGTTTTTACACTAGACAAATAAAGGCATGCACTTCAAGAAGGCTCGGTGGGGGTGGGGAGGCGTGCACAATCTGATGAAATGGCCACAGTGTAATGCAGGCGCGCGCACACACATAAACGCACACGGATATAGAGTCAAAGGAATTGTTGTCATCAAAAATGATACATACACACAAAAACAGTGCGCATCTCAGGAGAAATGTTTATTTTCAGAAGCTGTCTCTTTCGCTTCCTTTCGCTCTCCTTCAAAGATCCTTGCCTCACCCGAGCCGAGTGAGCCGGCGCCACGCCACCGTGGAGAGTTTGAAAGTTAAGAGGCAGTGTTTATTGTTTCTAAAGGAATATGAGAATACACAGACATTTCCTGCCACTGCCATCTTTTTGAAGTGCAATCTCTGTTTATCTTTCTGCAGGGTTTTAGTTTACATTGGAGAATACTCAAATAGAATGCCATTACGCTTTTTTTTTGTGTGAAACAAACATCAAACGCGATACGCTGCGCTCTCATCATAATTGCACTGTGCGGGACCCCTTATCTTTTTCAGAGATGCTATTAGTAGAAATAAATTGGACATGATACATAATAATCACAATAAACAGGGTTTACACAGGTGCACCAGTAACACCAATTGTTCTACTGATCAAACAACATTGCAATAGTGTGAGAGCGGCTTCTTAAACAACCTCACAGCGTTCCCACTGGGGGACTGTCACACATGGTGGGCATCGTGCTGTCGAGTTCTCATTCCAAAATGAGATATCCACCATCTGAAAAACGTGGCACGCGCTATGGCAGAATGCCGCAGAAATGGAAATCATTTATGGTATTTTCTTTTCAAGCAATATTCGCCATCATAAGCTCTTGCTTGAAAAAATAAAAATAAAATACAAATAGCAACATTACCAACTGGGTTTAAGGGTCTTAAAAATAATGATTCCTGAATTTTATTTGAGTGAGGAAAAGAGAATCTCTGAGACTCAATTTTTTCACAGCACGCAAACATTTGTTGTTTGTTTGTTTGGTTTTTTTTTTCCAATTCTGTGCACAAGAACTGCTTGTTCTCTGAAAGATGGCGTGGTACGTAAATACACATACGCGCACCTGTACCAGCATTACGACTTGTCTAACACAGGTGTGCCTAACACACATCAATTATGACTGCAAGTTATTTAATTAAGATCCTGGTGTTGTACACGCTTGGCTCACTGTCATGGCTTAAGTTAATCATTTGGTTATTAGTTACACCTGTGCTTTTTGTTGACAAATGAAATTGACTGCCTTGAAAAGATGAATAATAGATACAATTACAAAACAACTGAGAACGCTCCCGCAGCAGGACAGTAGAAGACACCCTGTCAAGATAGACGATGGTGAAACCGGTGTAATTACTTTTCAGAGCTGAAGTTGTTCAAATAGCACATGGCATTGAGAAACTGCAGCTAGTAGCAGTGATAATCCTCACAAAGACTCAACAAAGCCACCAGGAAGAGAGCAGAGTCCCCCTGCTATCCGCCTAACTAACCTCCCCATTCTGCATTCTGGCAAATCGGCCGGTACATCTGTAATCATTATTAATTGGGAACTGTAATGTTGCAGTGCATTTTCACAAAATAAAATGAATAAATAAATAAAATTAAAAAAAGGCTGTAATGATTTTTGTGGTGGTTTATACCAGCTATTCTGCACTTGGTACCCTCAGTTCACTTTTCCTCTTCAAAATAAGACAGCAAGACAGCGAATTTGCAACCCTGAGGGGAGCATAACGTTAGACCAGCTCTCCACCCAAAGGTAACAGATCACACACAATCCACCGTTCAGACTCCCCACTCTTCCTTCTTCCTTCCTTTTTTTACCTCTCTCACGTTGTCTGATCTGCTGTAGTGAAAATCAAAGGATCAACGGTACTTTGCGCAGCGGGGTCTATTTATAGACGGCGCAGGGGAAGCCACGATAGGCATGGTGTGTCTTAAATGATGATTCACATCAGCTGCCAGGATGTCAGCACTGCCATAACATATAGAATATATGGACTGAGGAGATATTCTCATAAGAAAGAAAACATTTGTTGGCCAGGGCATCTCTGTAGCACCACTAAACATCATTTTCATTGAGACACATTTTACCTTCATTAAAATCACAATACGATTTGAATATTGTACTTGGCTGTATTGCCATTTTGATAACCTTTCTATTAAATAAGGTGCATTACTGTCTGTTCTCCCACAAAGGAATAGAAGTGCCGTAATCTCTGTGTAGAAATGTGCTATTGTGATATGAAAATCCAAGAAAGCTACTCAGAGAGAGATTTCCCTCCCACTGGTGCCCCAAATGTTCGATTAAAACACCACAAAAGATGCCCCTATGGTTGATAAAACATGACAGGATATGTAAAAAGTGTAATTAAGTGCCCTCTTATCAAGATGGTGCCCCATCACATGCAACTGGTGCCCTTTTCATTTTTTCGCCCCTTCCCCCAACCACTGAACATCAGCAGAGTGTGGAAAAAAATAAAGCAGGTTCTGATGAGCTAACATTAGTCAGAAGGAAGAACAGTACTGGAACCCTTTTTATCCTGAACAGGACTGAGATAGAAATAAAAATAATATCTGGTTGGCAAAAATGTACATTTGTCAACATTTATTCTAGTGATTGGGTTGGCAGGAGATGAGAGACATAAAGTCTCATCATCCTGGATATTGGGAGCATGAGCATGTATGACGTTCATGCAAATTGCCGTTTGCCATCAAATTACACCAGACACTAGGAATATGCCAGATGTCCTACTGTAAATTAATGCAAACTGTCTAATAATGTTAGATGCCAGCAGTGTATAGCAGAAGAACTGCAAACATTAAAAAAAAAAAAAACTGAATGCAGCCACAGAGGATCATACCATCTAGAAATGCCAACTGGTGTACATCTTTTCTGCTTTACATAAGAACATTTAAAAAAAAAAATAATAATAAAAAATCATATGGGTGACTACATCCCTAAATATAGGTGAAGGAGGAATTACAAACTTTGAGAACAATGGAGGTTAAGGTGCTGCTGAATGTGGTTCAGCTAAATAAGATTTCTCAGCTCACAACTGTCTTCTCCGAGTAAAATAAATAAATAAGAATACAAAGACATAGCATGAGGGTGGGGGTGGGGGGGTTACAAACTGCCACCCATTTGAGGAACTGTGGAAAAAAGGTGAAGGAAAAATGGCTTTGCCTGAAAGTGATGACAAAAAAAAATAAATAAATAAAAGATTGCAGCACACAAAAGAGAAACTGGTGCCACAGGAGGGGGGCGGAATGTCACTTCGGTGTCATCTAAAAATGACAGAATAGCAGGAGTCACCTGTGAGACATCGGTGAATGGCATCCATCTTCCACAGAGGAGGCTGGACTGCCCCAAAAAAGGTAGAAAGCAATTCAATTTTAGATTTTGTGCAGCACAACAAAGAAGATCTGACTTAGATAATTCAATTAAAAAGCAGTGATGCTGGAACAGTTCATCATTAATACAGTATGATTAAAAGTGTATGTTATTAAACAGATCCTCCAGATTAAAGTTGCGCCAGCTCGGAGATCTGTGGTGCATATCAAAAGAAATACAAGAGGAAGTTGTTTGTGTAGCACCTTTCACTGTGGCATTTCAAAAGCACTGTACATCAGACGTAAAGGAATTAAGGCAAGATATAAAAGACACACAAGGCAATGTAAAAAAAAAAATGCACACAAAAATAGGATTTATAAAGATTAAAACAAAGCAAAATAGAAGATTAAAATCAAATATAACACAGATTAAAGAGTAAAAATTATAGTGGAGCTACTGGTGGTGCCATGGCAAATAAAAAAAGTCTTAAGCATTGAATACAAGGAACGGATGTACTGATGGGCAGGTGTGAGGTTTTGCAGCCTCTCAGTGTTTAGGTTTGACTCAAGGGCCAATAAACAGTCCTGTCGAGAAGATCTGACCATCTAACAGCTACAGATCACTCAGTCCTTTATAAACAGAGGGTAGCATTTATATGACATGGGTCTTCTGAATCAGCTGTCTGATCCCGTTTTTAACAGACCTGTAAAGACAGCATTACAGTAGTTGACAGATACGACTGAATTAAGATGCATGGACACGTTTTGCTAAATCCTGCTAATAAGACATAATATATGTAGGCTACGTCTAATAAGAGATTAGCTCTATTCTTGACATATTCTTAAGGCGATAGGCTGATTTTTTAATGATCTTGATTGATGTTACACTTCAGTTCAGCAGTCGAAAACTGCTCAAAGACAATAGTGACTGAAGTTTGGCATTGACTCCTTCTTTGTGTCAGAATACACTGATTTCACTTATTTCTTTGAATAACTTCGAAAAAACATTTGGCACATCCAATCACTGATTTGTTTGATATTGAGACACTGTTGTTCTACATAGAGGCCCAATTCAGACACGTGAACATAGGACTTGAGTCCTACTTAAGTCACCACACACAGAGACTTTAGTATTGACTAACTTGTACTAACAAGACTTGAGACTCGATTCACAATCTGAGATGCAAACATTTTTTGTTTTAAGTCTGGCGACCTAACTGTCGTTCCCTCCCTCCCTCCCTCTTGTTTTGGAAGCACACGGCCACAGATGATGATGATGATGATGATGATGATGATGATGTGTGCTGCAGCGACACACTTAAAAACAACCATGGCGGCACGCTAGTAGCTGCTGTGGCGTTTATCATCACCTTTGGCCAAAACCACCTCACACAAGGCCCAGACAAAAGACTCACCAAATGCATCATCTGTGTAGGCAAAATATAGGACGCTGGTTTCGACCACATCAAACTATATGAGGAACCGGAAAAAACACGCCCTGATAGGTATGTTAGTCAGCTGTGAAAGTTAATGTTAGCATTGTGGATGGTTAGCTCAGCATGATGAGCTATCCAACATTAACTTGCTTGATTAGATGAATAATTTGAAAAGGTGAGGGTTTGCTCGTCAACCTCGTTTGCATAGTGCCAGCTTTACCATGACTGTAAAAAACTGGTCAGGCAATTTAATAGTCCACGTTCTGTGGCCACCATCTGCTGGCTGACATTAAACTGGGAGACCAGGTTAACATGAGCGACAGGCTGGCTGCATGTTCACTGCTGACTGTGTAACATTACAGGTTCAATAGGTTACCATTACACTGGTTGTGTCATACATACGGAGGTGGGTAAACTGTAGTTTATGTGCTGCGGTTAAGACGAAAAAAACAAAAAAAAACAAAAAGAAAATAATGAAGTCAGATACTGAATGCTAATAGACAAAGGACTGATAATAACAGAGTACATGCTTTAGATCTAGTTAGGCAGTGCTCCAAGCAGACCAACAAAGCATACAGCAAATGACAGAACACAAAAAGAGATTTGTGGCATCTCTGGCCCAATTATGGAGCCTTGTGGGACATGACATTTTTGTACTCTCACTTATGTAATTACCAATCCACACAAAGTACAATTGCAGTCCCTGTCCTTTCCCGCCATTTTTTTCTGGTTTGTGTAATAATATTTGGTTGACCTTTCGAATGCAGCTGTGAGATCTAATAACTCTAAAAACCAATTTTTTTCCGCTCTCTGTGCGCTGTGATGTGGTCGAAATCCTGCCTACAAAACATCAAAACCATTTAAAATAAATAATTAAATAAATAAATCAAAAAACAACCTTTTTCAGGGATTTAACTTGACTGACTGAGATGTGAGGTTTGTTACGGGCCTGTAGTTGTTCATTAGTGAGATGTCTGATCATTATTTAGGAGTGGTTTATTACCTTTCCTCTTTCGGGTTCTGTAGTAAATAACAGGGTAGGAGAGGGGATGACTATTTCCAGAATAAATCTGATGCTATGCAGTTTAAAATCTTTTTTGGAAATGTCCTGTTGGCACAGCATGAAGGCAGCAGGGGGAGGATTTCAACAAATTCCCTCGAAGGTTACACGCTGATACGATCAAATTGTATTGTGCCAACTGAAGTGATTGTATGTGGATGCAAGGACAATACAGAACCTATACCTCAACAGTAACAAAAAAAGGCACATCCATTATACACTTTTTTGACAAGTATGTCAAAAAAAGAATGACTGCATTACTTTATTCTTATTATACAGTAAGTTCAAGTCAAAATCAACCTGGAAATGTTTCACCACCTGCGTTCAGTATCTTTTTTAAATGATCATTTTATCAGCATCTGTACATACAAAAGAACATCTAATGCAAAAAAGGGTATTATTTACTTGCTCCCTCAGTGCAAGACACTTTTCTTTTAAATGCAACCCAAAACTCTGGTCTTTCCAAGTCTGAGACACATCAGGGAGACATCAGTTCAATATCCTCAGGAACAAAAGTTGACAATCAGTCCAGGCTTTATTTGAGTATAATATCAAATCACTAAATGTGGCAGACAGTTCAGTGTTCTCACAAAATAGAACCACTCAGGTAAGCTCCTCCAATTAGAGACCAGAGACCCATGACAGCAAAAACAGTTTGGGAAGTTTCACGGGAACAAATGTTTGTAGCGTTCTGCCACAGTTAATCTTGCTTATAAAATCGTACAAACTGCTAAGATCTCAGAACATGTTGAGACTCGCAAGAACCTGGAACCTTGACGTGGAAAAAAGTCAGACAGCTACCAAGGTTGTGACTACTTGTAGGAATGGTGGCCAAAGCTAGAGAAATATGCCATTACTACCAGAGATGGAGCCAAGAAACCAGTTATTGCAGATTTAAATCTTTAAATCTGCAATAACTGGATTCTTGGCTCCCTCAGGGTAGTTTACACCCCAAAAACTGACTAATTAACAAGTGTATTAGTTTATTAAGTTGCTATGGCAAACAGTTCACAAATGTCACTTTTGGCTTCTGTTATGTTTGCATAGAAAACAGAACCTGAAGGACAGGGTTCACACAAAGCACTGCACAGATCACTAAAGGGTCTGAAAGGTGGCGATGGGAATAAAAGCCACAGCCACCCACTGAATGAAAGACAGACAGAAAACACTGGACCCACAAATCAAAGGTGAAGTGGGAGTCACTGAACAGGGGGGAAACAAAACGTATAGAAACTTCCCAAAAGAAAGACATCTCAAACACACTCCAACTCCGAGTTCCACCCAGAACAGAAAGCGCAGAGAGCCAGCTGATGGTGCTGACTCCCTGAAAAACACACAACCACCCTGAGCAGAGGAACTACAACCCTCTTATAAAGTCTCCCAGCTGACTGACTGCAGCCAGCTGAGGGAGAACACCACAGGTGCACCCGAAAGCTTCTGATTACCTGTGACCTAGATCCTGAGAAATCCCTGTTCACATCAGGACCTCTGGGGAAATCTCTGATCTGTCCATAACTCTTCTAACATTTGATAGACAAAACAATAAAGCAAACAAGTGTCTGTCTACACATCCAGCAGATACAGGGGAACACTGGCGTTCCTGTGAAGTCACGTTTCATGTGTTCACGTTTTATGTTGTCTGCTGGGTTGGTAGTGCGCTGCTAAAAGGACTGTAGCGTTGGATGATTCATCTCTGTGGGTTTATCACCACGAGAGACCTCTTTCATACTTGTTCTCATTAGGTCCATTGTTAATTTGAAAAAAAAAAATATATGATTATAGTTGTTTTAAGTGTCAGCCGCTGCACAAACTCCAATAATTATTTGTATGACTGAAATAATTGGGAAGTAATTTTCTCTTTATTGTTTTGTCTATTGAATGTCAGGAAGTAGTTGAAATGGCAAAAGGGATGTATTCAAATTGCCTTTTTTTGTCCGACCGAGTCCAAAGCACAAATCGTTAAAACGACCAAGATATCACAATAGCCACTGATTAGCTAATCACGAATCATGAACTCACTGAATGAAAGTCGCCAGCGGGATTTGTATTAGTTTTGTTATTTTACATCCTGATTCGTGTGTTGAGTCATCGTCCGATTTCGTAACACAAGATCAGAACGGAGTCCAACAGTATCACAATTAAATCCACCCATTAGTTCAGGCAGAATCAAATGACTCCCGGCTTGCTTTGGTACAAGTCTGCTCAGATAATCCAGACTTTGTGAACTTTTTTTCTCATTTGGTATTTGTCTGTTAGAAGGTCCATTATTGTTTGCCTCTGCTCAGGTTATATGGCTTGGCTTTCATTAACTGTCTTTGAATTTCAGTGCGCCGCTTCGGTTTATCTATGTGCAGCTCCGTCGGAAGGCGTGCAAACCTAAATTATCTCCAGACAATAATGCTTACCATATATTTTTAAATTTAGCTTAATCAAGTCAGAACTGCATCACATCATGCGCTACTGCTGTGGTCTTTGGTAACACACTGTTTGTTTCTGTATACCTTTGCATAATGGCAGTGTACAGGTTTGAGACAGGATTCCATAAACCTATCCGATGCGTCAGGTTCGGATGACAGGCACCCAAGGGCTGTGTGACTACAAATGTCTGCAGATGGAGCCGTGTCCTGCATCCGCTTGTCTGGTAAGGGAAAGCAGAGGAGCAAGGTGGCATTTATCAGCGATGTACGTCAGCGTCAGTCCATATAGTAAACACACACAACCCCCTGCGATGAAGCAATTAAGTAAAACAGCGATAAGCAGTGATGAAAGGACCGCCATTAGGTTTTGTCTCGGGCCTTTGATGTTGCTGAACTCCAGCCTCATTGTGCAATCAGCCAGTCACACCGCAAATGAGCAAATGTCTCAGCTCGGAGTACAAACACATCTCCACAAACACAATCGTCTGCACGCTCAGACATGCGGGAAAACAGACACACAGACGCCCGGCCGTGTTCTATCAGTCTCCCAGCCATCGAGATTATTGTGAGACAAAGCGGGGAGGGAGTCGCCGGGAATGAGGGCTTGTACATCAAAGCCAGCGCGGTAGATATCGATCGTATAGCTCGTGGCTGCGTGGAAATGCGAAAAGCGACACATCGGTCTCAGCAGGCGTGCAGGATATTGGTCTGTGCGTGTGCACGTGTGAAATTTTTCACCCATCCATCCATCCATCCAGCCAGCCAGCCAGCCAGCCAGCCAGCCATCCATCAGTCCATCTTTTATATCTTATGAAGGACTCTGTCAGTGACTTGTGTGTGTGCTTGTGTTTGTGCTTGTGTGTTTGTGCGTGTGCGCGTGTGATTCCTCTAATGATTCCCCATGGTGAGCAGGCCCGGGGCAGATGTGATACACCAGATGTTATCCTTTATTTCTTCTTCCTCCTTTGCATCCCCCCGCTTCCTCCTGACAGACGCACAAATATGCATATTAAACACGTACACGCACACAAACAAATCTATAAGCCCTCAGAACATGCTCCAGAAATTGCCTTGGCTCCCAGCGAAATACGGTAAATAATGAATTAATTGATGACCAATTATGAGAAAATGTTTTCGGTGGAGATTGGACTTCGTGGTGTGTGTGTTTTCTCAACTACACACCATTGTCTGCGAGTGCATTGAGTTTTTGGAGGCTAAACGATTGGAAGTAGAGAAAGGAACTGATTCAATCAGTATGTTGTGTTGCCAAACCGGAGTATATTCTTCTAATTATAACTGCGCGTTCCTTTATTTTCTCGATCAATCAAACCAGGCTGATAACAGGGTTCTTAACAGAAAACTTTAAACATTTTGGGAAATATATCACAATTTGTCTTCCTTGCTGAGTGTAAGAAGAGAAGACCGATGCCACTGCAGTGTCTGTGCGGTAAACACAAAGCTACGCACGAGACAGCCTGTACAAAAGAGCAAAAACGTGTAAAACTACAGAAACTTACATCGCTTCTATGTTTAGGCCTCAGAAACTGAGATGAGCTGTATAACGTTGGATTTGAAATCTCACTGGCGTCTCTTGTCGTGGTTGGGGCAGTTGGGTTATTGTTTCCTGTTTTATTTTGTAAGGCTCGTCCTCATGTGTCGTGTCGTGTTACTTCCTGCCGTTTGTCTTGATTTCCCTCACTTGTAATTGTCCTAATTAGCCTCACCTGTCTCTGATTATCCTCCTGTGTATGTAGTCCGTGTGATTTCCTCCTCTCTTTGTCTGTTTTGTCTTTTGGCTGTTTTTTTTTCCCTCGCTCACCTGTGTTCAATTATCGATCCCTCCGGATGTATTTAAGCGCTTGTCTTCCCCTGTTATCCCCCCCACGTCAGTTGTGTGTTTCTCGTGTCTCTGCCTGTCTAACCTGCACTTCTATGGTCTGTACTTGACTTTGTCTTTTGTATGCTTGTGCTCCTTTGGTTCTCAGATATGCCCCTGTCTGCTCCCTTTGTTTTTGTATATATTGTTTCTTTTTTCTCACTTTGGATTTTTGGATGTTGTTATTAAAGGGATAGTTGTGTGTACAAAGCTGAGCATCTGGGTTGGAGCGGCTCTCTACTTCTCCAAACTGAGGCTGAGCTGATCGGTGATTAAGGTAGGGAACAGATCGACTATAGATATGTACTTTATATGACCCCACATCAAAAACTACGAACTATCCCTTTAAAGTTATTCTTTTCTTTCTTTGCAACCTGCTGCCTCCTGAGCGTGTCGTGCATTTGCATTCACCTTCATGTGGAGGCTGGCATGTAAGTAGTGCATGAGACAGCAGGAAGAAGAGAGAGTGGGAGTGAGTGTATATTGTCTGCACAACATGTATTGGCTGTTGTAGGCTCTGGGGCAGGCATAAGATAAAATTACAGAGGTTGCAGAGGCTTATTCACCCCGAAGGAAACTCTTCTGCCAGAGGTTGCTGAAAAAACAAAACACAGGGCCCAGCTGTTATGAGAATATAGCCAAGTATTAAATATTAGTGAAATATACAATATCATAAGTGTCTAAGATTTCCAATGATATATGGCATGAGCAGTAAAAAACTCCCAGCCTTGGTTGTATTGTTATGCTTATGATCCGGGCAGCTAAGCATTCAACAGGATAATCACCCGAAACTGTGAATCCTTTTTTCAGTTATTCTTTGATAAGTGGAGCAGCACAGATTATTGAAAAACCAACGTCACATCTGGTTGAGAATGTCACCGTGAAATGAAAGCTGGGTCAGGGTCACCCGCCCAACACGGCGCGCTCCAAAAAGGAAAAACAATCAGTGAAAAGACCTGAACAGAGGACACATGTCAGTGATGTCAGAAGAATGTTTTCTCTGTACGGATAAAGTAAAATACAAGTACAACAATGTGTCATGGGATGACACTCCACACTGAGAATCCAGTTTTCAATTTTATGTGATTTTTTTTTTTTTCACTTTTTTTTCTTTTTTCTTTTATAACTAACATCCACAACATTCCAGTTTTGAATTGGTTCGAGGTCATCCAGAACTGAACCATGGCACAAAAGGCCTGCACTAGGGATGAGAGGTATTAGAAATAACTGTTACTGGAATATTTTGGTGTTCTGCTCGGCTGTTCACATCATGTCACGTTTGGCAGTGTTATTTCAGAGTGGCAGTACTGTTTAGTATCTCTCAAGTGCCTCAATCTTAATGTTCAGCTTAAAGGCTGCAAAAAACAGCGCGACAAAAACCTAAAATGTGGAGGAGCTCAGTTATTTTCCTTCACATTACACCTGGCATTGCTCGTCCGCAATGTGACTGTTAAGCGATGCCCAATGAGATGTCAGTGCTGAAATGATGTATTGCACAGCCCTCACCTACAATGCCTCCACCCCACTGTATAAAAGTAAGGGTAGGTACTTCATGGTGCATTCAAGTGCATGCAATAAACTCAGAAATCTATCCTTGAATTGTCTGCATCTTGTTTATATTTCATATATACCTACACATGTTGTTTTTTTGGGTAAGAATTATTACAATAATGCATTCTTTTCTACACAGGTAGCTTTCAATTGTTGTCAGCAATCTCAGAAATATTCTTGGACAAGAGGGCCAATTTGGATAATTTTGGAGTAGTTTTATTGCAGTGTTTATGAATAAAGAAAAAAGCTCCCCTCCACACACACAAGTTTGTCTGACTTTTTGTTTTGTTTTGTTTTTTGCATCATTGCCACAAGAAATCCTGAAAACGGTACTTGTTCCTTCTCCTTGATTAAAAAATCCTGAATAAATGTACTTGGAAATACTTCTCTTTCTTAATTTTCCCCTGCTGGACAGAAGATGTCTCCTGCTTAGCAGTACAGTCCATTCTCATTGTTTGTGAACTGGAGGCTTCAGGTTTCCACATCACAATAGTGTTTGCTGAATACAGTGTCAAATTAATGTAATGTCAGAAATCACTCTTGTAGGCCCACCATTTAAAATCCGATTTTCAGAGAAAAAAAGTACACTTTCAGCCTTCGAGTGTCAAACTGTGCACCTACATCATGTTGCACAGTGAAGCCTGAATAGCCCACTGTCGAAACAAGAAGAAAACACACATTTTTTGACTGGAGGGGAGCATTAAATACTCAGAGCCGTACCCCTGCTAACCACCAACCTCCTTCAATTTAACCCCTGCCAACACGGAAACAAAAACAAGGTTTTTCGGCCCTCCGAATGAAAGAATGAAAGATGAAACACACACACACACACACACACACACACTGTGTTATTTCATGAAGTACGGGACCATTTACCTTGAAAGAGGTTTATGCACAATAAGTGGTAGAGAGTGGAGGACCAGAGAGAACTAACAAGAGCTTTCAGAAGGAGCCCATGGCTAATACGGAGGCGGAGAGGTGGAAAAAAAGCTGAAAAGAAACCTGTCCACCTCCAAGGATAAAGATGCTATGAGGAGGGTACACTTTGCTTTCAACAATATCAAGGCACGCCCTGCTCTGCTCTCAAACATCTCTCAAGGTCAACGCCAAAACTGTCGGAACTGTGTGAGATTCGTGCGGAGAAGAGCTCTCACCAAACCGTGGGACGCATTTGGACGTGAGCAAAGCGGTACCGCGGTACAGGAAAATCTGCGAATCTAATGATGCTGCCTAATATCAGACAGCAGGGGGCTAAATCGTGTCTGGTAGTATGGAGAGGCGGAGGCAGGCCGCGGTGTGTTATGGAGCTGCGACACTGATAACGAGATAGTTTTTAAAACGTGGAACATTATCAAAATGCAGCAGCATGGAGCCTGAGTGAGAGAACTGGGGGGGGAGTTGAGAGGAAGGGCAACACAGATGAGAAAAACAGTGGATAAAAACTTGGAAAAGTTGGAGTTGCAACATGTTGACAGGCCTTGCGTTACACAAACTGTGCACATGAGAAACATAATCTAGCGCTACAGTGTTATTTTAGTTCAAGCTGTCAGGGAATGCCATTTGCTCATTTTTCCCCCGACACATATGGATAACGGCGCACGCAGACTTCCGAGACAGAGGAAACAGTTTGCGCTGTATGAAAAGTGTGTGTGTGTGTGGGGGGGGGCTTAAATACACAGAATGTGAATGATATGCAGAAATCGACTGGCACTTGACTCCAGCTGATACAGACTGAATTGATAGAAAGAGAATGTCAATAGAGAGTTAAAGTGCCTATAAATGCAACAATTGAACATCAAGATAACACTCTGCGTGAGCGCGAGGAAGAGAGAGAGCGAGATGTGACTAAAAACAGAGAGAGAGAGGTGAGAGAAAGAGCTGTGAAATTGTGAAGGATGATTTTCACACATCCACATTATTCAGTGTCTTCTCCTAAGTTGTATCGACACTGACACCACGTGTGCACTGTTGCTGTGCATATAGATTCAAATTGTGCATTTTAGGGAGACAAAAGCTCCGTCTCCAGTCTTGGACAACATCCTTCGACGGACGCAGCGCCATGCTTAATGCCCGTCGTAACTTACGATAGAGTGCCGAAGGAATGAGTCCTAAATCAGCATTTTTGCACTTAAGGCTCACTTGTCTCAAAGTCAGGGAGTTTTCTGAATGGGTTCAGTTAGATGTCTGAAATAAGGCCTGTGGTTAACACAAGCTTGAGACACTTTCAAGCTCGACATAAAATGCATCAGTAAATATCCCACGACTGAATCATGAAACAATTACATTGCTTAAATCACGCAGAACAAGGAGACTCATCTACTCACTAGTTGGACTTTACAGGCAGACTTCAGTTGCAAACTATTCTGAAGCTAACTTTACAACTCGTACAAGATCAATTAATAGTCGATCTGTATGGTATGGCGTATACGGACGTTCAGTGGGGATGGCATTGAATTCATGTGATCGCAATACAGTGTGTTTACAGCCTGAGCTTTTTACTGCTGGTGATTTTGTTGATTTCAGAAATCATAAAAGTGATGTTAAAGAATTTTAGTAAATAACGTTCAAAAAATTATAACTGTAAATAGAATGTAATAACAAGCCTGACAACATGACATCTGTGTGTTGTGTTGGAAAGATATTTATGCTGAAGTTAGCATGCTAATCGACTTGCCCGATCCATCGTGGTCTGAAGCTCCTGTACTGGTTGTGTGAACACCAACGAACCCCCAGTTCCACAAATTCACTGTCTAGACACCTAGCTGCAGGGCTAATTGAGCTAACTGGCTAACCAAGACATTGTTAGCAACAGTTAGTGATATCTGGCAATATGCTCTCCTCGACACAAATATTTAGCCTTTGATATATCATTATATATATATATTTATATATATATATATATATATATATATATATATATATATATATATATATATATAGATAGATAGATAGATAGATAGATAGATAGATAGATAGATAGATATAATGATATATCAAAGGCTAAATATTTGTGTATATATATATATATATATATATAGATCAAATGTTTTATATCTATCCATCTATCTATCTATCTATCTATCTATCTATCTATCTATCTATCTCCAGAGGAAAGATATGTGCTTGTGTTATGTTCTCAAAAAAAAACAGCAATAAACCCACACTCAACCACAACAATGGAGTGGTTGAGTGTTGAGTGTGCAGTTTTTTTTTGTTTTTTGGGTTTTGGTTTTTTTTTGAGAACATAACACAAGCACATATCTTTCCTCTGTGGCTCAGCAAAGAAATACTGTAACTAAACTGTAACTTTGGAAAATTCTCCTAACTTGTAATTATATTTCTTTTTCAAAAATTGGTCTTATACACCTGGCATGTGAGTATTGTATTGTAACAGACTTGAAAAGTTCTGAGTGCTCCAGAAAAAAAAGAAAAAAAAACAAAACAAAACACTTACCACTGCTTGAAATCTGGCTTTTATTAGTGTACTAACCCAGTGGAGAGAGCAGGGTACTAATTGGAAAAAGGAATCTATTAGAGTATAATTGTGTGCGTGTGCATATGGCGTCCCTGGTATTGTCCTGATGTTGCTTGGTGGCTGTGTGCATATGTACCAGGCTCGGTGGTTACAGACTGCTTGTGACCTGTGTTGCGGCACCGAATCCATCTCCCACTTCACTTCTGCCTTTTTGTGAATTTTTAATGAGAAATCAAGGTTTTGAAAAATGAGCCCTGTAACGGCTCTTTGACCCACACTGCTGCCTCTGCTTCTTGAAAAGGGAGCTCAGGGTAACTGCAGCTATACTTAATTGCATGGCAAATGCTCTCTTTGGTTCAATGCCAATTAGTAGCATCTGTCAGCTTTAGAAAGACGTCTGGCAATCAGCGCCTTCGGATATTCACCAATACATAAGACAGAATTTCTTAAAGTGACAGAGAACTCAAAATTTGTGAATTTGACTTAATAGGCTTTCTCTGTGTCCCCTGTTAATCAGAGATTGTTTTCTATTTGTCAGAGAAGAAAGAGTGTAAAGTGACGACGTGTGGCGGTGGCGGTGGCAGTGGGGTGTGGTGCATCTGCCTGGGCTGGCATGCAGCTGTAGCTGGCATGCTGCTGCTGCAGTCGCAGCTGCAGGTAATTGGGTCGTCAGTAGTCTATTTATCTCTCCTGCGGTGAAGCTGGCGACGCTCCCTGCTGTGTCTTCCCGAACTGGTGGAGTGTTCTCTGGACGGTCAAGACGGCGTTGTGGCCCACCATTAGCACTCAACACGTAGGACGGCAACACTCTCCAGGGGTTCAAACCTGCTTATAGAATGTCCTCTGACTAGCCTGACTTCTCTCCATACCTCTCTGATTTGTCTGCCTGGTCTGCCAGCCCCCTCACTGCCAGCTATGCTGATGATGTAAAGCCCACATCACCCCTCTTGGGTCTGTTTGTTGGTTCCACAGATCTGTGTGATTTAAGGTGACAGAGAGTGAAAGAACAGCATTATTATTATCAGAAGGTTTAGTCCAACTGTAATTAAACGGCATGTTTTTCTGCTCCCGCAAAGGAATCTACTTTATAATTGTTTTGTTTTCGGTGTCATGGTGTTGTCCCCTGTTTGAGCATACATTAGTCTGACTGATACTCTTTTTTTCTTCATGTGTGGGAAGACAATTTCTTCGCAGGAAGCCAGTTGAATAGTTTTGTTTTGAACCGCTGTTGCATGAAGCCTAGAAATCATCTCAGCATGAAACAGCACATAAAGAGCAGACTTTGGTCCAGTTCCAATACACTGCTTGCCCCTATCCCCCCTCTATCTGTGAGTTCATGGCTAGATGGAGTCCATCCTGCTTCTTGATTGGATAGAGGGGCAGGGTCAAATGTTTGAGCAACATGGGCCTTCAAATGGAGGTGTGTAAGACAAACTTCCAACTGAGGGTAATGAGAACTTCCTGTCATTTAATATATGATTACAAGCATAAAACAATCGCTACTAGTTTGTTGACGTCTCCGTAGCTTGATAGCTAGCTAGATAATGTTGCTTTGTTGTTGTTGCTGCTCTGTGCATGACAGTCGCGCAGCTTTCTGGTTTACTTTGCATTGTGCGACCAACTATAAATGCACATTAATGTTTGTCAGATTGGCAGCCCCAGCCCGTTCCAGCTCGGATTATATTTTGCACTGCAAAAAACTCATCTCTACACCACGGAAAAGTGTTTTGAGAAAAAGAGGGTTGTTAGCAGGATTACACAAAAATGTCCCCAAAATATTTCAACAAAATGTGGGTGAAGGATTTCTGACATGAGATCGAAGATCTGTGCCCCTCACTCGATTGGGCCTTGGTGGAGGCACGCACTAATGTTTATTTTAGTGGGGTTTTTTTGTTTGTTTGTTTTGTTTTATACATTATTGCAAGCAGCCACAGGGACAAACTGGCAGAGAGGCTGAGGGGAGGTGCCGTATCCAGAAATGCACCCATGATGCCGCTGCGAACAAAACGCGGCTTTTCATTCGCGTACAAAGTTACACGAACGTCGGGCCGCCCACTCAGAGGTTTTAAAAACTAAAGGAACATTTCTGGTGCTGCTCTCTTCTTTTCAAACATATTCAAATATTCATAACAAATTTGAAACTCCCTTTGACGTGATTTTCAACTGCGAACAGAGACTTAGCCGTAATCTCATCGTGTTTCTATTGTTCCAGTGATGTGGGAGTTTGCTGGCACATGTAGTTCCTAGTTGCTGAATCTGATGTGTGTCTGAAGGTTTTTTTATTGGCCGAGCGCTTCTTTAACATAGAGAAATCTGCTGCAAATAATAATGCTGCGAATTGTTTTTCTGCTGCCAAATGGGAGCTGCACTGAAACTCACTGTTGTATAAGCCTCCATTACACACTATGATAAATTTTTTCAGCCTCAGATATGAATAATTCTACGTTGGGCAGCCCAGTTATGAAGTGTGAATACACGGCAAGCACTTTGTAAGAGGAAAAATTGAGTTCTGTGATGTTTGGCTCCGTTGAAAAGAGAAATAGGTAGATCAGTGTGTCCATGTGTCCCTGAAGAGGACAGCTAGAAAGATGTCTTAAAGCTTTTCTCATTAGCTTCAACATTTCCTCCTCACTGATGTGTGTGTGTGTGTGTGTGTGTGTGTGTGTGTGTGTGTGTGTGAGAAAGAGAAAGAGAGAGAGCTTCCCTCTCCCTCACTGGCAGCTATTGATTAAGTCTGGAGCAGAGAAACAAGATATCACACAGCAACCAATCTCAGTTTGGATTATGTCATATCTTTCTCTCGCTGGCTTTCCCTCCACCACACCTCTACTCTGGATTCCCTTCACTCAAGTGGACAGATCCTTCAAGGTGGAAAGAAAACTCACCACACATCCGCAGATATCGAACTCCCCAGCGAATCGGTACAAATCATTTTTGGAGTCTGCCAATTATACAGAGGGAATCTAAACTTGGAAGACTTCAAGGACTATTTTTTCATTTTTTTTTTTTTTTTTAAGTAAAATTTAACTTTGGTCCAAGTGAACATACCTCTGTCATAAATAACTAACGTCAGAACTGGCTTCTCCACACACAGCGTGTTGGAAAAATGAAAGCGGGCTCTGTTTTTAAATTTAGGTCCTGCATTGGTTATGGCTGTACAGATTTTGTTTAGCCCAGCCATTGTCAGCCTGTAACCACGTTATTTGTGACATCTTTGAGGTCTTTTGCATTATGTCCATGTCTGCTTTAATTCCATTTGCATGTAAAGGATTGGCCCTATCATCCTAGGCTGATTGAACTTCAATTGAACTCTCCTGGAACCGTGTGACAGCCAAGGCACTGAACACCCCTGAACAATTTGCTTGTGAGGATGCGACTGGACAAGCACCAATTTGAATTTTGTGTAAGCATTCCTTTGGACAAGCACCAGCCATCCAACAGGCACTCGCAAATGAGGGAGAAAAAGCAATTTGCAATGACCTGAATTCCAACAATGGCAGTCGGCAGTGTCATGCACTGAACAACATTAATCTGGGCTCTTTCCCTGCATGCTTTTACTAGCATCTTTATCGAACCTCACAAATAATGTGTGTACGCGATGAAAGAGACTGAAAGCCTTTAGGCAGCGTGGAGCTTTGAGGTAAATATTTATGGCTAGCACGACGACAGACTCGCAACGACAAAGCTTACAGTGTATGTTGATGTTAAGTACTTATATACATATGTTTACCATGTTCACCATCTTGGTTTAGTTTATTAGCATACTAACATCGGCTTATTAGCTCAAACAAGCTGAGGCTGATAGAAATGGGATTAGTTTGGCAGGAATATGGGTATATAATCCAAAGTATTCAACAAACGTTGACCTGATGATGGTGCTAGTGGAAGAGCTAAAGGGAAATTGTTGTTGATTTAAAACTGCGCTTTTACTGTATATGTTTCCTGTATATAGTTAAATGTTTTGATGTGAAATATTTAATAAAAGATTGCATCGTCGGGCAGCCACAACACAGCTACAGTAGTCTTTTGGGGCATCTATGACTGTCAAAGTTACGTCCATTGAAAATGAATAAACGGTAAGATCCTTCCTTTTAACCAGAAACACCAGTCTTGCTCTTGCAGAAGTCTCGTTCTGAAATGTTGCGAGAGGTGTGTTCTTACAGGAAGATGGCAGTGGTATGACTTGGAGAGGGGAGTTTGGAGTTTAGCTAGACAAGCTACAAGTAAGAATTTATCTGAAGTCCAATCTCATCACAAGTTTGACGTCTTCTTGAAAGAGACTTTTGTTTCTGGTTACCAAAAAGGATTTTATTATTTAACAAAAAGCTCTGTTTCCACTGGAACTGTTTCCATAGTGTAGTCAGACATTCAGCATTTAGCATTTTAGTAACAACCTTAGTCTGCCAGAGGTAAAAAAATAAAAAGAAATAACTTTTAGTGGACATAACCGACTGTTGTGACCATTGCAGTCACGTTGTGGTTGCAAGCTAAGCCAAATCCACTGGACATAATTAAAAACTGAACATTTTACACTCTGAAACATGTATATGCAAGGCTTAGGTTTAAAATCATTGTACAGATATTCCCCTATAAGGTGTCACCAAAGTCATTATAAGCCATCCTGAGAGAATCGTGGCATCGGCCTGTGATCCTTTAAGATGAAGCACTGTTGACATATGACCCTGCATCACACGCCATCAGCTACAATTATTGATTTCTTAGATTGTTTCATTAGAAAGGGGATTAAGAGCCCAAAAAGTGGTGAGCAAGAGTCAACATAATATGCTGAAAAGGAAATATGTTTTCTTTGTTATCCCTTTAATCAACCCACTGTACCCCATTGGCATAAAGGTCCTCTGACATAACAAAACACTTAAACAAGCCAATAATTAATGCAAATGAAGGGGTATATTTCCCAGATGGGAATTTTGGGACTGTAATGTCAGTGTAACATTGCAAAATTTCAACGTTTAACTATTTTCTCATGAACTCTCTTGAAAATGACAACAGAGAGCAGAAAAAACATAAATACACATTCAAATATTACACTATTTACATTAAATTTATTCAGTGTAGCTTTCACATCAATCACATTCATACATTTCAAAGACAGAAAAACGGCCCATCACATTGCAGCAGGCCCTTTACGCCACAAACAGATCGGTGTAGGAGTACACAGCGAGTGAATGAATGAAAGAAATCTGGCACACGGTTGTCTACCGCTGTGCATATTTTGATGCCGATCTGCATTTAGATGCAGAATTTGTTTTTCTTTTTAATTCCGTCATTTAGAAAGCATCCAGACGACTGAGCAGCCCTCGTGGCGGCGTTTGTGGTCTGAGTGTTCTCTCGGTCCTTGCAGCCTGATGTGTTTGTTGTTTTTTTTTTTCATTTGGTTTACAGATTGATATAGAGTTGATGGGGTGAGTGAAGGTTGATGAACTGCACTGGCATTATTAGCGCTGTGTGAGTCGTGTCACGCAGCAGTGTTGCAGATGTCACCAGCTGTCTCTAACTCTTCGCTGGATTTGCTGACTCCCGTGACTCCTGTACCGAACCTTCGTCAGACAAATCTCCCCGGGTAACTCACAAAAGACACCATAAATAATACTGTATATTTGATGGAACACCAACATTAAAAAAATCTGTAAGAATTAGTAAAGAGAGCACAGAGGCTCACTGTCATTTTGTATGCTATATGATGTAAATAATCCACCGTACATGAAAAGAGATGCCATTTCATGAACAATTCACAATATAAATAATGCATTACTACTGTTTCCTGCAGGCTTTTGTGCCGCAGACGGTGTAGCCGTTTCATGTTGCTTTAAAGTGAGATGTTGAATGAAATGGCGTGGGGGAAAAAAAACCCAAAAAAACATGCAGAATATGAAATCACAAGATCCAGATATGTATCAAGATGGATGGGATTTCATTACATATTCAGTTGTCATCGGGAAAAAAAAAAAAGCCCCTTTTCTTTCGAGGCCTGTCATCATTGTTCAGTCATGAGGCGGAGGAAGTTTAAAGGCTCTCCTCAGATCTTGGGGCTGGATTTGTTGTGAAGGCATAAAAGACTGTGCTTTACATCTATGTCCAGTGGCACCACGAAGACGACAGTGAGGATTTACAAGGGAGACAGACAGTGAGGGTGAAAAATGTCATAGAAGAATAGGAGGTCAGGGTGGAGGCGCACAATGAGTGCTGTTAATATTAATATGTATATATTTTTTTCTTTAAAGGCCAAACTTGCCAGCCTCATCATTACAACACATCTACCCTATGCTTTCACCAGCACTGAATAAAGATATTTTTATTCAGCAGGGCTCCACACAACGCTTTTTCAATCCAGTGATCTAAAAATATGGTATTTATTGGCATCAAAATGTCTTAAATCAGTCTTTCAGCCTTGAAAATGCTAACACAGGGGAAGCAATATTATATGAATATTTTTTTTCCGATGCTGAAGTTTAAAATCTTGCACCAACATTACACAGATAAGGCTAGCAGAACAAACATCACTCATTCTTGCTTTGCTGTCGGGATACTAAGCGCAGGTCCGCTGTCTGCTGGCTAGCTGTCACTTACCCCGTTCAGCACTGAGCCAGTGCAAATCCCCTGAAAATTTGCCATTCAACCAAGATTTTGCGGTGTGGCTAAAACTGGTACCAGGCCATGTGAGCAAGGCACTTCTTCAGGCGAGAAGTGTTCCAAACTCGGCACGCGACGATTCAAGCAAGTGGAATCTCACATACAGAGTGAGAAACAAAAATCTGCCAAGTCAACCTGCCAAAAAGAACACCTGGTCTTTCTCGGTTCTGTTCTACCCTCATCTCCATCACACCTCCGCCCCTATCTCCAATTCCATCACCTGAGACAACAGAAACATCCGGGCGTACGCCTTCACTGTAAGCAGACGCACACAATTCAGAAGAAGAAGTAGAAGATTTGTTTCTCCAACATGACAGCCTTCACTGGCAAGCTTGGGTTAGCCTTAACAAACTCACAGACACAAAACAACAGGATGTGTAGATCACGTCCAGTGCAGATTTTGGGGGGTTGCGTTCATTGTATGTACGGAACAGTCCAGGATGTACTGCACTAAGTAGCCCAAAATCCAAAATAAAATTACTAATATAACTAACCTGAAATACCTTGTTGCATGCTTGTCTGTCCAACCTCAAGAGTGCTTTGATAAGCTAGAACATTAAAATCAGGAACAGCTTGAGGAACACAACAAAGAACCAGAGGCATTGACCGGGTGCCCGATTCTCCAGATCCCAACAGGATGAAGTATCTGTGGAACATGCTGGAACAAGTCCGATCCATGGAGGCCCAGTCCCCGGCATACAGGAACCACGGACACCACACGACACCCCCAGAGGTCTTATGCCTTAACGGGTCTGAGCTGCTTTTGCTGCACTAGGGGAACCTGCACAAAATTTGGTGGTTATAATGTCATGGCTCATCAGTGAATAGTTTGCTTTGAGTCATAAATGATTCAATTGATGTTATCATTGTTGATGCCTTACCTGGTTCAGCCTCCATCCATCACAAAAATATGCTGTTTGGCAGGTTTTAAATGCTTACTGAGTCACATCTGGATCCAGCATGACTTTTTTTGTAATCACTCAAATGATAAAATGCTTCACAAATCAAATGACAGTTGGAAGCTCTTGTTGCTACCGCAGCCAGAAAAGGCAGAGCAGTGTCGGGGGCTACACTGACTGGAGAAGGTTTCAGGGCCATGCACACACTCTTCCACATTCACTGGTGAATGGTGGCTACCGGTGGCTTAATAACATTTCAGCTCTCATGACAGAGTCATGTCAAAGAAGCTAACAAATTCAGAGACATCGTCTTTTGACACTGTGGAGGGGGCAGAGATCAGCAAAGAAGAAATTGTTCTTCTAAATGTCTGTCACCAGGACCTCTAGTCCTTTCTTGACCTCATACCAGACCACAGCCAGTGATTCCAGTCCATGCAAAGGATTTGGTAGAGATGATGACGATTACTTTATTCTAGTCATATACAATTGGTTATGACTATTTTATGTCCATTAATTGTACTAATTAGTACAGGCAGCTGTTGCTCAGGTGTAGAGTCCACATCTTGTTATTGGAAGGTAGCTGGTTTGATTCCCCTGGTCAGCATGTCCAATTGTCTGTGAGCAACTACTTCATGCGCGTTCAATTGCCCCCCGGGGACAAATAAAGTTTTTTCAATTGAATTGTGTCCTTGGGCATACTGGACCCCAAACTGCTCCGGATGTGCTGGATGGCACCTTGCATGGCAGCCACCACCATCAGTGTATGAATGAATGAATGAATGAATGAATGAATGAAGGAATGAATGAATGAATGAATTACCTTAAGTCCCTTTTTAGACAGAAGCGTCTGCTAAATGTACTAAAATGTAAATTGTAGAAAAAATGCTCCAAATATTTTGTCAAATTAGTTGGGTTCATTTTTAGTTTTCCTGTTCATTATATGTTCATCAAGAGGGAGGTCTTCAATGACATCAGTCCACTCCAGTTGATCAGACCGGTACTGCTGACATGAGGAACTGTATCCATCCGGAGGATGTGCACGTCAGCTTTGGCACAGAATCAGCCCTGAAGGTAGTGTTGTCATGCCTTCTTCTTTGTTCAATAAACCAACTTTTTTTTATCCACCAATTCCTGAGTCAGGTTCTGCATTTGGGTTCACCCTGTTTGATCATAACAAGTGTATCATTCAAATTTTGATCAGGATGCATAAAATGGATTTACTATTTGTTATGTAGGTCATTCTCATTATCCCCACCAGGAACTTCAAAGACAGAAAATGAGAGAACTCACACATGCGGCGTTTCGGAGGGACTGCATCAAGGTGATGTCAGCTCTCCTTCAGAAAGTGTCTGAAGAGAGTCCCTCGAAATAGGAGGCAGGTGACCTGTCTGAACCCTAGAAAGATGTTCTCTGATCCAGACTTGTGCCACGGTGAGATGAGCAATCTCGTCTGAGATGAGAAGGTGTCAGGAGGAGTCTCTGCTGGCATGAGCGAATAGGGCAATCTCTGCAAATTGTGTGTGTTTTTGGTTTGTTTTTTTTCCCCCACATTTATTGCAATGTGTCTCTGAATGTAAAAGAAACAAACAGTGATACAGTAAATATCATCAGAGGTGTTAAGTATCCAAGAAGTTTATATTATCACTCAGAATGTACCTGCTCCTTGCCTCGACAAGATCTCTGTTTTCAGCAAAGCTTTTTTTTTTTTTAATAAGATTTTCTTGAATATTAGAAGGAAAATGAAGCCATGTTAATAATATAAGATAGCTTCTCTCTGCTCATATGGGGCAATAATTAAGTCCCTGGAGTGGTGGCGGGTGTGTGTCTTTAGATGTGTGCATGTGTGTGTGTGTGTGTGTGTGTGTGTGTGTGTGTGTGTGTGTGTGTGTGTGTGTGTGTGTGTGTGTGCATACTATAAGCATATGTTTAATAAAGCAACGTCAGTTGTTAACTATTTTTAATGAGTTTTGCACTGAGCGCTTCATCTTCTTAAAATCCTTATTCCACATTCACTGTCTATCATACAGAGATACATTTCCTGATGGGGACAGTGTGTATGCAGTGCTAATTTTCAGCACAGCTCACTTGTAGCAGCACCTGCAATTAATGGGAATCAATTACATGCCTGCACTGAGACTGCAATGGGGAGGAAAAGTTTTAAGTTGATTGCTGTTTCAGTAACTGAGAGTTTCCACCAGTCATGAATGGAACCTGGGGTTTGTGATTGTAAATATGGGGTCTGCACTAACAAACGCCAGCTCCAATGGCAAGAGCAAACACAGGTCAAGGTTAGATTCAAGCCCAAAGTAACTGTGGGCCGCATATGGATATGCAGCCCAAATCCAAAATGAGGATAAAACTGGCCATGCATAGGTAATCCTACCTTAATTGGGGTTTGGCAGAAATTTAATACAGCACACATGGTAATGATCTGTGGGCTTGATTATACAAACGGTCCACTCACCGAGAGAACAGGGTTTTT
This sequence comes from Acanthopagrus latus, assembly GCF_904848185.1. Classification (NCBI taxonomy): domain Eukaryota; kingdom Metazoa; phylum Chordata; class Actinopteri; order Spariformes; family Sparidae; genus Acanthopagrus; species Acanthopagrus latus. The sequence continues at coordinate 25,727,199 of NC_051039.1, read as the reverse complement.
TACAAACAACGTGCCTTTGTGATGTGACAGGCCGATTGTTGTGGGTGCTATAAGCTGTGAAATTGGCCAAACAGATGACATTTTAACAGAAGGGGTATAGCAAATATTATCATTTTGGACTCTTCCCAGTGGCTTCTTTGAATTTCAAATACTTGAGCTGCGGTAATTTGGCTTGGATGGGCACTCTGCTGAAGTAGCTGGTACAGATAATGTACTTTTTATGAGCACAAGTATCATCAGAGTAAAATCTGTCAATGCCCATACACATGATGAAGGAAGATCATCAATGACCAAAAAACTGTCACCGATGAAGAGTTCTCTCTTCTTTGAATGAATAATTGAAAATAACTACTTCCCATCAGTTTCAGGCTTTAGATAACTTTGGATCGGGCCCACACATGTCTGGTTTAAATCCTGCCCATTATGGACTCACATCGTAGATACTAGACACACATAATGGTGTACTCACTCATCCCAAGTGGAAATGGACCAATGCAAACAAAAATAATATACACGTTTTGCTGAGCTCCCACTCCGGACCGCTAGCTATAACTGAGCTAACTAGCAGCAGCTGGAGTTGGCAGCAGTTAGCAGGCAGCATATAGCTGGAATACCTGCTATTTGTTATACATACATGAGTACATACATTACGTAACCAATTCTTATTTGTTTTTACTTTCAGCAGTAAGATTTTCATGCAATCAGACCCGTTTTTGATAGCCTCTCTGACTTCTGATTTTTCAGTGATGCCACTCAGTGTGTTCACATTTGGTCACTACCTCTCTATTTGTAGTTTTCATTGTTGGCAGCAGGGTCTGCCATTCGGGCTCTGGATTCAAATTTAGAGCTTTTATGTGTTTGTCCTGGCTTTTCTCACTGGTTTGAAGTGTGCAGGGCTCAGCTGGATAAAGCGATGTCACATTCTGAGCAACCAACACCCACAGCGGTCCTGATGAGGCAAAGTAGCTTTCCTTTTTAGGCACCGGGTGATTAACGTTAAAGACTTAATTATTTAAATCAAGTTTTCAGAAGTCTCTTTAGTCAAAAAGGCAAGATTTCCAGCTCCATAACAATATTACGTAAAGAATGAAAATATTAGCAATTAAAGGAATGTATCAACAAGAGTATAATTGGTTCATAGTAAAAAATAAGTCATTCCTGGTTAGTCTGTATGCATGTGTGCTGTCAGGACCTTGCTGCTATTTCAGAAATTCAAAGGTAAAACGCCTCCTGAAACTGAGCGCCATTTTTCACGCGCCACAGAAAGAACATCTGTGTTTGTTTGGTTTTTTTTAAACAGAAATTATTGCCAAAAAAAAACCCAATACACAATGATAACACTCAATTTTAAGAGACTGTGTGTGTTGTGGGAAGATTAACAATACCAGGATACCAATCAAAAAATGAAATGAGACAATACAAGAAAATGAGTGAGAAGTCTCTCAAATGGCAGCAGGGATGAGGTGGAGGTTTCTTGCAGTTTCTTGTGTGTTAGAAAATAGAACTAAAAATATGTCTCTTTTTTTCTTGTTGAGTGAGTAAGTTTAGTCATTCCCTGAGGTGCTTAAACACTGGCCAGAACACAAGAAAAATGTTTAACACATACCCAGCAAAGTCCAATTAAACCATCTCAGTTGGCTCCGATAGCTCCACTAGGGTAATATGATAATGATGAAATCATAATGATGAAACAAAGTCTACTTTGATGTGAGATGCAGCAGAAGAGACCCAGGAGAGGCATCCTTGGACTTAGATTTCGAGATCACAGCCACACTCTTCAAGAAAATAAATGTTGGTGCGTCTATTGAGAATAGTAAGAGACTATTGTACATAACAGGATGCATCTGGACCGTACTTACTACTCTTTATCCAAGCAAAGTCGAAAAATTAAGTGCATGCCTTTCCTTTTTAACTATATTTTGAGTATATTGCACGTTATATGTTAAATACAGATGAGTTTTAGTGCCAGGGGTGGGGAAAAAAATGTGGAGGAAGGTTTCTTTTTCATTATGCACTTTAAGAAAAAGAAGTCAAAATGTGGAGGAAAAACTTAACATTTCATGACTTAAGTTGACATTTTGGGACCACATCAAACAGCGCACATGACTGCCTCAACACAACGCCTCATGTAGATGAATTGGTGTAACTGTACTTCAGAATCAGCTTTAGTAGCAAAGAAATGATTTTTCTTGTTTAGCTCATTAACACAGTGAAGCTGTCAGTATTAGGACTTTGTGGAGAGTGTGATTAAAACTTTGCCTCTTCAGAAGGAAAAAAACACACAGGCTTGGAAGAGGTAGCCGCACAAATCTATATTTCAACTTTTATTCTCTTTAGACTTTTTTTCTTGAAGTGCATGATGAAAAATAAAAAAAAAACCTTCCTCCCCTCATTTTTTTTTTTTTTTTCTCAGCCCTTAGCCTAATGCTCCGCCATAGTAAAACATTTCAGGTGTTTTGTATAGTTCACACGTACAGTCCCTCAGTCTGTGTTGTGGGATGGGCTCTGGGGAGAGCTGGGATATGTACACTGTGTACAAAGTTTAATTAGTTTCAAGTGATTTTTTATTTTTTATTTTTTTTAAGGTGCAATTAGAAATATTTTGTTAGTTCAGAATTTTCATTTACATCGATTTGATTTGATTTGGAGAGCAATTAAATGCACCGTGTTCTTTTTTCTCCTCACTCTTAAATCTATTAAGTAAATGAGCAAAAAGCAAAGCCACTACAGCCTCACACGCTGGAAGTCGTGCTGTTGTCACACTAACGTCTGGTCTTTAAAGCTACATTATGTAACTTTACAGTACCGACCTTACTGTGTTGGACATTGTATGAAATGTGACCTAAATAGAGATTCTTCTTCTTATGACTTAGTGAATTTTGTAAGTTGTTTGCACTTCAGACAATTGCTTACAAAATTGTCATTTACATGTTAGACTCAGAAATTGTGTAATCACACAAAATGTCAATTTTTCACATAGTGTTGCTTTAAATTTATGCAGTTTATCTTTAAGTACACTAACAATTTTACATCACTTATTTAAATCGAGGTAACCAATTACCTCAAAATGTAAAATAATAATTTTAAGTTGTCAAAGTGTTTTAGCTCATACAACTTAAATTGAGCAGTCTTCGTCTTTATAATCGGTTTCCTGTTGACTTTTAAAATACACAGTGCAGCAGCTTAGAGAGCTTGACACACTGCAACTGAGCAAAACCCAAGTAAATGGAGATTTACATTCGCAAATTTGACCTGTAGACTTTTACGCTTTAACCTGTACACGACATGGCACATGTTTTGTCAAAGAAAAGTGTAAAAAAAAAGGGGGGGGAAATATATGTAACATGTCATACAAATAATCATTTAAAAAATTGGTTTCTATCACACAATCGGGATCAGAAAAACAAATATCTAACACACACCCTAATCGGATGTTTCAACGTGACGACATGTCTTGAAAATGTGTGAAGGTCGGACGATCAACTGGTAAACTGAAGTGCTTCTCCTTCACATTCAGCCTCCTCTTCACAACAACAACAGTGTGGTACAGTACAAGCAAAGTATTACCATCATTCATTAATAACATCAGTGAGGTAGCGGCCCCCGAGTGGCAAACTAGCCCACTATTGTCAAAGTTGCCAACATAATATCAATTAATTCTAGAATTCATTAGTTGGAGTTTGATGCAGTTCTAACTTAATCATCACAAGTGCTCCAGAACAAAGGAATTCTTGTTACAGTTCATAATAGTCCAGCCAAAGGAGCTACAGAACAATATACTTTTTCATTTTATTTTGGAGTAAAAGAATTAGCAAACGCTATCAGCTTAACATTGTATTTTAATTAATATATCAGTCCAGTTTGCTGAGGTAATTTGCTATTTAGACGCGGGGAAAATGGGGCAGCACAGAAATGTTTAAGTGCTTCTGGTTGAATTATAAAATAAGTCTAAATCAATGAAATGAATCACTTTCCCCCTTCGGCTCCCTCTCTACCAGTCTTTCACTTACTCTAACATTTCTTTCTGCTCTTAAAAACAAAAAGCATGATGTCATTTGATATTTTTAACAGTTGACAGACAAGAAAAAGCAACAGCAAAGTATGCTAAGGTTGACAGGCTTTGTTCGAGACCCATGTGAGCTGTAGCCAATTAATTTGAACAAAGTCATTTGTCCTTGTTGAAGCTGCACTAATCAATATTTTACTATCATTGGATCAAATGACTTTTTGAAATGAGACAGATGTTGCTCTTCGCGACGTGTGTCTTCACGGTGTCAGTGTTTTTGGGTTTATGGTCTGCAACCAAACTGTTCTGGTTCAGTCTCACAGTTTCTTATTAGTGTAGTTCCCAGCAGCAGCAGCAGGCAGCTGTTTAGCAAGAAAAGCTCTGATAAACCCAGTGTGGCCCACCTGTCCAGCACCCAGATGACAAAATTAACAACTTACTGGTGAACGCAGTGGTGCTTCTGGCTGCTAAAGATCCACATATTTTTTTTGAGTGAATATCGTCAGGCCATTCATCAGAGGGCCAGACATTTTGGCAAAATGGCAAAAAAAAGGAAAAAAAAACATTAATGGAGCTTTAAAGTGATGAACAGTTCACATTTCAATACCATTATTAGTAATAATTAACCTTTGCACATTTACTCAAGAGATTAATTATGATTGAAACACTGTTTTTACAGCTGCGGTTGGCAAGACTGTAGAAACCAGTTAAAGCAAGCTAAACTGTGAATGTATCCAACCAAATAAATCCCACTCCCTCCCTCCAGATCCACTCCAAAACACATGAACGCACGCTGACTACACAAACTGCCTCCCTAGCTCTTGCTGGCCAGGCTGGGGGATGTACTCCTCGCTAGTTCGCTATGTTCAACACGCTCTGTCAGTGTTTTGGACCAATAAATACAAAAACAAACCACTCAGCTGTTGCCGAAATGCCACAGTTGTGTTAACACAAGCAAAAAAGCTGTCGAGAACAAACGTGTCCATAAGGGCTACCCAGATCGCTCCGGTTGTGTGTTGCGTGCTAACGTTAGCCACTATAGGAGCGTGTTGCAGCTGTACATTATTACTGGGAAATGTTAGCTGCATTTCTCTACCATTCTTGTTCCACTTGCTCACTAAATGAAGTTATTGTAACTAAAGTGCAGGAACTAGATCGCGACTCTCTCCATCGCTAATTTGCCACCTGAGCCATCTTACCAAAACCACCCGGGTCCCTTTAACGTAGCACCTGATGTGCCTTTCCAGTCCAATCACGTGCAGACCTACATAGGTAAGCCTAACCATGTTTTCTCCTGTTCGTCTCAAGTTCTGGCAACCCCTCCCCCGTAGACCCTCTACCACTTCTCTGTCCTCCCCCACAGGATCACTAAGCTGGCCAGCTTTCGACATCACCGTCTCGCAGAAAGAATACTGTCCAGATTTGGACCCTCCCCTTCCCTGGACGGCCCCTCCTTCCCATCATCCACCTACCTCGACCCCCCTTCCCTACCCTCATAAACCTTCTAGCATTTCAACTAAAATTATTTTTACGCTGAATGATGGCATGATCTTTGTTAGTGAATAGCTTTAGGAATACATCTGCCTAGACTTGTGGAAGACACCAGCTATCTGCAATGAGTAGAGCGCAGGCAGGCAGACAGGCAGACAGGCATACTGTATCTAGACACACAGGTAGCCTGGCCAGTCTTTCACAAGGGCCTAATGAGACGATTGGATGTGCCTGCAGCAACCACAGATACTGTGTCTGGACCCTGGTGTGAGCTGGAATATTGATTGTTGGATCAAATATGGAAAACGACCTTGAAAAGAAGAATGATGAGCTAAAAGTCAAGATAGCCAGGGTAGAAAAGCTAACGTCACCTCTGAGAAGTGACTGCTGGACGGCCTTCACAAACCAAAGTTAACTTCAGAACTACCCGTAACTTCGTCAGTGCCAGTGTGCTGCTTTTGCTCCAGCACTGGCATAGCAACAAAACGAGTCAACCACTTATGTGAGAGGTCCTCAATCAGAGCCCCTCTGTCCAGCACACGTCAAACAACTCACCGGGGAATGAAGCGGTGCGCTGGAGCTCATCGAGTAAATGGACCATCAGACTGAAAGGAAAGTGCCTCTTGTATTTCACTTCATTCTGTGTTTTCTTTTCTTTCTCAGTAATTAGTTACCAGTTAATTGGTGTCGGGCTCTCGAAAGCGAAATTAACCAGTACTGACATCCCTAGACCCAACATGGTAGAAAAAACTTTGCATCAAATGTGACATTTTAACTCATTTAATGAACTTAGATGGAACATCTACATGTGTTGAAAATACTTGAAGCCAACGTTTTGGCCCTGATGTTTTTTTGGAGTGTTCAGCTTCTGTTCTGCGGCAGTCAGACAGCACTGGATACTATCTGTTACAACATGAGACCTCCCCAAAAAGAACAGTGTTACAGCGAGGTGCGGTGAATCAAAGCAGGCTGAATCCGGACCCCGAGTGAGACCGGGATGATTAACAGCCCTTTTGAAGGTGGCTCTACTCTTTCCGCAGCCAAGTGCATGACTTCTCGCTTCGGAATACAGACTGAAATCGTAAGTGTAACCGAGCTTTGGGGGGCTCAAAATGCAGAAAATGAGATTTTCCAAATGTATGAATAGAGGCGAAGCCTGGGCAGTAAGACATCCAATGCTGTACTAACCTTCAACTCAGTTTTTTTTTTCCACAAGTTTTAACATATTTCACTGGTTTCACTTAAATCTAAAATACTTGTGTGTGTATTCAATTATATATCACATATATTTAAATATACTGAGCATTTGTATTTTCAAGATACATTTCTCTGGAGCTGATAATTGTGTGTGTGCTGAACTCCTTTAAATCTCTCAAAGCTTGCAGCCCTTTCTTTCCTCCGTGAGTCTTATTATCCCAGAGGGAAAGGGGTTGTTTAATGCTAAGTGCCAATTACTAGCACTCCAAGGTTAGCAGGCCAAGCTAGCCCACACTCGGTCTGCACTTTCTCTATAGCAGGAGACAAGCCTCCAGCCCTCTGACCAGACACACTCTCTCCATGTCTGTCACTCCGCGTGTCTCCCTTCCTCACACTGTCATCCCTGACATCCTTTCCACTCTTTCTCCCTCCACAGGACTCAACTTTTTTTTTTTTTTTTTTTTTTTTCCATGCCTTCAGCTGTTAGCCTTCAAGTCTTTCTCTACTTAAGGTTGATATCGCTCTCTTTCTGCCTAAATGATGAGGATGGAGAGTGTTCATTTGAACGGAGCATTGCCGTAATAGAATCAATCCAGGAGCCGTGCCAGGTCTCTGCACATGTGTGCATACGTGTCTGTGTCTTTGTGTCTGCCTCGGTCTTTGTTGGTCTTTATGCATGCTGCTGGTGTGTGTGCATTCAAGAGGATCTGACGAATCGCAGGAATAGCAACTTTCTCTTCCCCCCTGTGTGTGTGATACAGTGATACAGGCCGTATGCTTCCCCTCAGCGATCAAATCAAATAGGCCCTCATCTCCCAGCGAAGCTCATTCTAAAACGACAGCGGTGATTGACAGGTGCCGTGGGCGCTGCGTGCACACACAGACGCACAAAACCACAACTCGGATTTATCTGTCACAGCGAGGCAAAACAGCACGGCTGTGAGTTAGATCTCGGCTCGGCCTGCATTATGCATTCAAGCATGTGTATGCTCATGAGCGCTAAAGAGAGGAAGGGGACCGGCTCTACTGAAGGCATGACATCGGTGATTTGCAGCAGTGGGATCCAGGTCTCCTCCCGGTGAGCGTGGCCTTTGTTTCCTGTTTCGCGCTAGACAGGATATGACCTTGTTCAAGGGAAATTAGGAGCCTCGCCCTCCTGGTAATAAAACAATATTGTCACTATGTGGGTATGAATACACACAGGCACGCACACGTCTACACACAGCATTACCAGGAGAAAAAAAAACAAAAAAACAACTGAGCCAGTGTGAAAGTGTGTGGGTGTGAAGTGAAACTGAGATTGATAAATGCTCTGTGCTCTGCGGAAAGAACAGTGAGATAATACCTCAGGACCTGCATAACCGCCGGTGTGTGTGTGTGTGTGTGTGTGTGTGTGTGTGTGTGCTGGAGGGTGGAGGTCTTTTAACTTTAACACCAGGCATTTAAAAACAACTGAATTCACCATGTTGTACACATCCTGTAAACACAAGGGCCCATGGGATTGTGCATCTTGTTATAACACAACGCTGACATGTCATCACCTCTTCAGCTATTATGCTTATTTACACATTGAGCGAACACAGAACTACATTGACATTCATTTAGGGTCATGTCAATCCAAGCACAATACGCACTCTCTTTCAGCTCTGTTTTGTTCTCAGTTCAGCTTTAGTTATTTGTCATTTTAAATAATACCAATTGTTTAATGTACATTCACATTAAGGGCATTTGGCAGACACTTTTGTTCAAAGCGACTTACAGTAATTCACACATACATGATGACATGACATACTGACAGTGGTGGCTGGCATGCAAGGTTCCGACCAGCACATCAGGAGCAGTTTGGGGTTCAGTATCTTTCCCAAGGACACCTCAACATGCAGACCAGGGGAATCGAACCAGCGACCTTCTGATAAACAGGAATCTGGATCTACTCCCTGGAGTAGATGGATGGATGACGTCAAGATCAGAGTCGTGTCTTGATAACTGACACCTAAAGAGAATTAACACGTTCACACCATGCTAAACAATTAAGGCCCTTAATCACATATGAAGGGTATGTAGGGTGTTTTGCAAGCTAAATCTAAAGTTTTTACAAGCCATCTGTTTCCCAGGCAACACACCAACAGACTTTGACTTATGCCCAGAACAAACATCACCAACTCATGATGTGCGCACTGTTTACTGCACCAGTAAATACGACCAAGCTTGGCGAAGACTTAACAACTGGAAATGAACTCGCCTTAGCTCAGTTATCCACCAGAAAGCCAAAGTTTTGTTAGAAAGATTTAAAGTCGATACGATACATAAAGCCTTTACGTACGGTTGACAAACAGTTCATCTAATCTGATGGCATGTTTAACAACAGGATTAGCTGGCGAGGCAGTCATGTCTCAATCCCCGGATCAATATGAACATCAATGATGGTCCATGTTTACGGTTGGCCGTAGCCTGCAGGAACATGTTGAATAATGTATGGGATGTGCGATGATCTGGCAGCAAATGCACATAAACTCAGTTCACACACTTTCTTTTTTTCTGATTTTACCCTTACTTAACATTGGACAGTTAAGCCAGTGGACACAGGGCGATGCAGTGAAGGACTACACTCAGGTGTAGTGACTAAGACATAACCATTTTTTTACGTTCATTTCATTTATAGCTGATGGCAGTGCCACTCATTTAAGACGAAGGCTGTGCATTGATTTAAAATAATAAAGACAGTTGTACTGGAAATACTTGAATTTCCACCAGTATCCATATATCAGGCGTTAATTGAAATCTTGCAGCCAAGAAAGATTACTTTATGTCAGGAAAAATTGACCAGTGTACCTTAAAAAATGCACAGTATGTAATTCCTGCCACCAGGATGAAGTCTTGAGGTAGCGTGGGATCATGGGAGTTGTTGTCTTCTTGGTTAAACAGCCACCTTTGCCAATGAAAATGTTATTATTGCCAATATGAACTACAGCGTGACCTTAAATAATGCAATTATGGATTTCTCTGTGTTAGAACATTGTTGTACACAGTTGGTAAAAACGCATGTACACAGCTCAACAATATATAAAACAAAGGCATGGCTGTTTTAGACATTTTAATGCGGAAATTTTCCATAGTGTATCTGAAACTATCATCGCTATGTAACCTCTTAATTGGTTTTGTTGAAAGAAAAACAATCCCCCTAACTGAACACACACAACTTCAAAATTTACCAAAGATATCAAGAGAAATCATGTTAATCCCCAATGATGAAGATTAGACTTAAAGTTGAAAACTACCCTGATCACTTGTTATAATCAAACGGCGTGTACATGGTTCTTTTCAGTTCTTGCCATTGCGACAGACACAGGCTGGAGGTAATCTCGAGTTGTGGACCGGGAGCTTTTCTGTGAGCCCTGTTCCTGGAACAGGAAGTCCAGGATTTTCCTGAATCTTGGTTAGATACATCTGGTTAACTTTAATCCTTCTTTCTGGAATATCGCCCTCACCCTAATCCCTTGATCCCTAAGTTTGTTCTGCCTGCTAATACAAAGACATTTATGCATTTACCCTAACACACACACACACACACACACACACACACGCCATTCCTGCTGGTGTTTTCTTGTATGCCAGCTTCTCTTGCTGTGTTGTGTGTCTCTAATGACATGGCTGTGACAATAGAGGGAGTAGAGCACTCATGTACACTTAACTCAGCATGTGGTCAAGTAAGACCTGGTGCACCATGGGATTTATCACGCCAGCTGTGCAGAGTGCATCATTACGAAAACATATAAATCAGTGAAAAAAATCAGCAACCTGTTGAAAGTATGACAAATTCCGAACCTTTTCCATATTCAATATTAATTCAATAAAAGAAATTTGCATTGAAGTTAGGATGGCTAGCATCAAGGCAGGCTGATCATTTTCATCTCCACATTGCAACCCCTCTCGTCTAAATCTTTGTGCTATTTTCATTTCCGTGCACAGCACTAAATCCTCGCCTCAGATCTTTGCAGGATAAGAGAAATGGTCTAGTCTGACTCCCATTTAGTGTTTTTCAAATACAGAAAACATGCGAGGACCATTGAGATGCACATAAAATTTGACTCAATATGCTACTGGTCTGCCTTTTAACTCTCCCACACGGTGCAGCAGAATAACTCAGACTCAGCCTACCTGGGGGAGGCATTGATCTCACAACCAGAGGTTGAGAGAGAAAGAACAAATCAGTGTGTGTGTGTGTGTGTGTGTGTGTGTGTGTGTGTGTGTGTGTGTGTGTGTGTGTGTGTGTGTGTGTGTTTTGAGTGTTTGAGTGTGAAAAAGGTAGAAAGAGAGACTGAAAAAGGTGAGGAAGAAAGGTAATTCTCTTTGCAGTAGGAACAGAAAAACAGAAAATATAAGAGACACGAATGGACGAGGGCTGAATAAACCAGTGGACTACAGACAACTGAGGAAGGAACACATAAGGATACACAGGCAGTGAAATATGAAAGAAGTATATGAAGTAAACACATTCTTTGACCACAGACCCCCCGTCCCAGATCCAATGCAGATCAGATCCTGATATATCAGGATATTTTTAGCTTTGTCAGCTTTGCAGACATTTGCATATTTGGCAGTTTCAAACAAGTGTTAAGGGTTAATCACACAAATTATGCATGTAGTTATGTGATCATGGGCAAAGCCAATTAAACAGGGCTGCAACAGGAAGGCTTCAGCAACTTGTCTCTGCATCTGTAGTTCGGATGTAAGTCAAAAATTATATATCTTACACAGAAAATATACACATATACACAGAAAACTGCACTGTATGTGTAATTACATGACGTCACACATCTGTCAGGACAGGACAAGTGTGTATGTTTCTGTACGGTCAATAGGGACACGGCCAGCAAGGCCATGTTGTTGGGGCATGATGTGAAATGGGCCCCTTGAAGGAGGAGGAGGAATGTAAGGAGGATGCTGGGATGGGCAGCTGGGTCAAACAAAAAACAAGACTTTGATCCCGGAGACCATCGGTCATATGAAGACTGAAACAGAAAGTCAAAAGTGAAATATTTCCACCTCGACATGGTTAAGCTAACTTAAGGTATGCGTGAAAAGTCAGGACGTTTGCAACTGAATTTACATAAGAATCCGTTAAGTCCAAACCAAAATGTTTTGCGGAACCAAACCAAGTACTTTTCTTTCTTGAACTGTACCAAACTGGGACGAAAGGTCGCTGTGACAGTTGTGCTGTTTGGGAGCAGTAGTCTGACTTACCGGATGCGCACTGTTGGCATACAGCCTGTCACTGGGCACCTGTTCCTCCCCTCCCTTCCTGTATCTGCATATACTGTTTTCAAAATCCCAATCGCTACATGAAACAACAACAACCTCCGAGCCAGCAACCTAGACGCTGAAACTCGTGAGTCACTCTCACACTTACCTGTTCGCTGACAGCACCAAGATAAGCAAGCCAGCAGCTGTTACCTTTAAATTTTGCAGGGATTTGGACGTTTAATGCCAGACCTCCACATCTGCAAGCCAAGTTTCCCCCCTGACATTATTTTTCATGTGATACCATCGCTGCATCCTCGGCTAAAAAGCCACCCGAGACGATTCTGATCCCTGATGGTTTCAAGACATGCAGAAGCGTTTTCCCCCTATACCAGAATGAGAATTGGTGCGTCCGGACTTTTCCCTGGCGCCAACACTGTACTGTGGAGTATATCTGGCTATCCCCGACGGGGGAACGATGATGTATGTTTTCAAGTATGAGGTTGTGTTTCCCATACAGCTTGGGCAACTTGATGATCACATGTTAGGGGAATGTCCTTTATTGACAGGACGGCTATGACAGGATGAATGAGTGTCACTCAACAGTGAACTTTGTGGCTGTCCTTCGACTTCCCTCACCATCAAGGGGAATGAGTTGGACCTCTCTCCAACAACATACAGTACAACTGCAGAGGAGCAAGCCAACACCTGCTCTTCACTTCTGCTGCCTCTTTATTCTTACAAGTGTTATTTCAGCTTGGTCTGAAGATTTAAATGTAGTTAACAAGAAGCTTGTGTTATAAATTGTGTGTGTGGTACTTAACAGGGTGGGCATTTAAGAGGCAGCAGGGTAGCTGATCAAAGATGCTATCTGTTTGGATTATGTGAACAGAGTTTCTGGAGCTTCACCCATTACAGACACTAAATATTGGGAGGTCAGCCTCTGCCGCTTTGATTTTTACAACTTTTTTGACATCTCGTGACGAAAATGCAGCACCAAGATGCATAATCAATCAGCTTAAAGCAGCTGTAGTTGGTATTTTTACAATAGAAATGTTTCAAATGGCAAGGTGAAAACAATGTGACAATTGCAAAGCAGTCTCACTCAGTGATGGACCTACAGACAATCATCACCTAAATTTGCAGCTCCCCTTGGCTTAGCAGAGCTTTTAAGCTTTCTGCTCATTGTTCTGCTGTCCGGGCAGCAACATGTCTGTTGTTGGTGCCTCTCACTGATCCCATGGTGTCATTTTCAGCTGCGGCAAGCAGCTGTTTGCAGACACAGAGGCTCTGAAAACCCACTTCAGCACCAACAGTACACATTCACAATTAGCAGCTAGCTGGTTAACATGCTGTTAAAATGTTTGCATCTTCTGGTAGTGATCACAAATAGAGCTAATTGATCTATAGCTAAATTTAAGGAGGAAGATCATTTTTTTCCCAGAGGAAAAGTATTCTATTCAACTTGCGTGTCTGTGCTTAGTTTTCCTGTTCAGCAGAACCCAGTGTGGAGCAGGCAGCAAGATAATTACATGGTAGGGTAATGCTCTTGGTGAGTGAGTGCCAGTTCTTCCCTCCACCTTAGTGAAATCTGTAAAGCTAAAAAGAGGAGCATGGCTGCAGAGAGGATCATTCCCCTTACGCCTTCCAACACTCAGGAGTTTGTCCCAAGGCAATGAAGACTATGTGCGTCACTGCAGATGGCCAGCAGGCAACCTATAACAGACAGAGTCAGCGGTGAAACGGTGGTGAGGGAGGACTTTCGGGTGTTGTAATCGTAGCCAAGGGCAACAAGTTGACACTCTTTCCAAAGATATACAATGATGGTGCAGAGGAGCAAGCCAAGAAAATGTTCTCTTGAGTATTGCCAACCTGCATGGAGCTTTTTTTATTCTCCGTCAGAGCTGGATGGGAAAGGTCTTGGACTGGTGGAAGGTGGCCAGGTATAAAGGCCTCAGTATGCTACAAATGTCGTGTTTGTTAGATCGTCGGAACTTCGATTCCTGAGGGAAACAGGAGAACAACCGTGCTTACAACCGAGTGAATGCCTTAGAGATGAGACTGTTGGAAGGCTTTTCCTGCTAGCCCCATTTGTGCAATTTATTATGTTGCGACCACGAAGCCACACGCTAGTCGCAGATGACCCAGCGGGGACTATGTTGGCAAGCTTTTTGTCTCGCCTTCAAATGTGGCCAGTGGGAAAAGCTACACTGACGCTTCTCTTTTAGATGCAGTTGGACAGCCTATATGTATATGTATGACCTAGTTCATCTGAAGCGTACTGAGACCTTAATGGAGCTCCCTCAACACTGATCCCACGGTACGGCCATCATCATCAGTTTGGCGTCGGCAGTGCGTTCAGTGCTTAAGCACCGCAAGTGTATAAAGGAAGCATCCATGTCAGTGACAAATCCAGGGCAAGTCAAATGAAGTCATCCTTGACTGTTTTGCCCGAGTGTGCATCCTAATCCAAAGACTCATCCTACTTCTCTGATAACGAAGATGCATTTTTTAAGTGGTTTTGTGCTCATGTAATTTTTACTTCAAGGAGATGCCTAGATAAAAAGGCTGAAAACTATAGAGGCTTGTAAGCCTCACAGAAGCCCGCGTAAACACTATTCCAGTCGCCTGCAATGTAATGATGATGCCCCTTACCCAAGAAGCTGTCTGTTGAGCCTTGCCAGAACAAAGCTTTTGTTAAGCAGCTTTATTAAAGGCAGGACTCTTCCAATTTTACACATGGAGTTCAGTTTACTTGTCATAATGAGTACAACTCACCCAGTGGAATCCACTGAATAATGTCTCCTGTGGCTCTGGGGGAGCTTTTCAAAGTCTGAGAAAATAGCCCTGAAGATGTCATCAGGGTTAGCACGGCTTGGCCTCGAGATTTATAGTTTGTTAACAGGAAGCCTGTGATATAAATTGGATGTGTGGTGTTTGAAGGAAGCTGAAGAGGCAGCAGGGTGGCTGATGAAAAATGGGAAAAAGAGTTTGTTGAGCTCGACCCATACCAGAGACTAAAGATCTGGATATTTCAGCCTCTGCTGCTTTGATTTTGACTGTTTTTCAAATTGACTATAGCGGGTCTCACTACTTTACTCAAGTGCAACAGTTTCAGCTTTCAGCTCATTGTTTAGCTGTCCAGCCAGTGTCTTTACTGTTGTGGATGCCTGTCACAGCCATCATGGTGTCCTTTTCAGCTGCAGCAAGCAGCTGTTTTCAGACAAAAAGGCTATAAAATCCCCACGGTACACTTCAGCACCGAGCAGCAGACAGACACAGTTAGGGACTTCCTGGATAACATGGTGAAGTATTTGGCAGCTTTTGGTAGACACCAAAAATGAAGCTACTGGATAGAACACAACTCGAAAAAGAATGCAAATGAGCTGTTTGCTCGAGACAATGCCGGACAGTTCCTCACCAAAATTCCCTCGCGGAAACGGTCGACAGGTGTAATTTGGTCGAAAGAAACTAGCTCCTGCATGAAACTGCTCACCACGAAGTCATCATTTCTGGAAAAAACACACTGCTGTTCAGTTATTCTCTCTTTTTTTTTTTTTGTCTTTTTTCCCGCAGGAGCCAAATGTCATCTGGGGCTATTATTTTTAAGAGAAGGCTGGGATGTCTACAGCTGATATCACTGGAGCTCAGCAACCTACACCAAAACAAACTAGATGGACAGACGTGAAAACGCGTAAGAGGGAAAATATGTACTTTTGATTTGGGGGGGTTGAACTTTCCCTATAAGCAGGCGACTGTATGTCATTATTGTATTTTCCATTGCGTGACAGTAGTAAGTTCAGTATCAGCTAAATAGTCTTGCCTCTTTTTGTCAATCTCTAAGTGCACACCGCTTGAAATAAAAAGTGCTCGGCAGCGACAGACTTTATTTGCTCTCAAGAAAATACATTCACTGCACATGTTGAAAATGCAGAATTATATGCACATATGGAAAGTATATTGGTTCTCTGACAGATCCTCGTAGATCACCGCTCTACAAAGGGTAAACCATGGTAAGTAAACCATTTTTCTACCGCCGAAAGGTCTATAGAGACAGAGAGGCCACAGACGATAGTGACTTTTGACTTTGACAATCCCATTACTGGATCATTGTCAAAGGATGACAAAGCAGAGCAAATATACACAGAAGGGGCTGGAAAAAAAAAGAAGAGCGGGTTGGTGAGATTGGGTGGGAGCAGACAGAAAGAGAGTCATGCAGGGGGGGGGTACGGAGGGAGGCAGAGGCTTCCCCTGTCACCATCTGTAGTCTTGTGGAGAGCATAAATCCTGCTATCTGTGTCACGCATACTGTACCGCCGCCGCCGCATCAGAGATCATCAGTACACCCGCGCACGCCCGCACACACCCGGGCGCGGGTGATCAACGCGCACACTCCCGCACAGACGGACGCGACACACTTAATGTCTTCCACCCCTCTTAGCCCCATCTGTCTACGTCTGTTCCTCCGCCCCTCCCCTCTCAGGCACGCATAAACACTGTTGTCACTGTGACAAAACACGGAGATACACACTGGGAAAGTGAGGATATGGACTCAAGCACACACACACACACACACACACACACGGGCACAGTGCTGTATGTTGCCAGCATTCAGGCAGATCTGTTTGATTTTTTTTTTTTCTTTTTTCCGGCCATTTCCCCCACCTTGCAGTATTTTCTCGTTCGTGTCATCATCGTAATCAGCACTTTTAAGTTTTTTTCATCATTTTTTTTTTTCATCCCTTCTCTCCGTGTCTTTCCATCCATTTGGTCATCCTCCCTCGGTGTCCGCCACATTCGCCATGCTCAGCTGATAAAAACCCTCGCCCGGATGCCCTTCGGGGTGAACTTGTTTCCTGTTTAACCTGCACCCTGTGTTTTTGAGCACGGCACCATCCCTCCCTTCCTCACTTTACATCTCTTCCTCCTGTTCTCCTCTCTGTTTTTTTTTCTTTTTTTTGCACTCTGTCTGATTTATTGCTCTTTTTCCTATTCAGACGGCGTCCCTACCTCTGCATTTTCTTTATATTTCTGCCTTCCTTTGTGCATTTTTTTCTCCTTCAATGTCTTTGCATTGTGATCACCCTTTTATTTAGAAAAAAAAAGAAACAAACCCTGTCTCCTCTCTTTCTCACGGCCTCCCACTCCCATCATGTTTTCCTTTTCATCTTTGCCATTAATTTCCCCCACCTCCCCCCCCCTTTAAATCCTTCGCTCCTTTTCTTCTTCTCCTCTCAACCTTTTTTCTTCTTGTGTACATTCTCTCTCAATCCCGTCCGTTCCCTCTGCCTCCTGTTCTCCCGTCCTCTCCCTTTGCAACAGCAGATCAGGGGAAGATTTACATTCAGCACCACGGCCAGCTCCCGATGCAGAGAAAACACAGAGCTGCAGTGACACCTGTTGGCCAGCGTTAGCACTGCACCCGCAGGACAGTGGGGGAGGAAAATGATTGTTTTACTCATAACTCAGGACAGATAACTTCCACATGCTCATACATATGTGAATAAGGCTGGAATATGAGAGCGGCGAGCCGGTCACGAGCCCGCACCCACAAAAGTCAACTTAGAGAGAACAAGCTTTAACTCTGAATACTACACAGAGGAGATTCTGCTGGGAGATCTATGAGAGAGGTTAAGCTGGCAGGCCTCGGGGTAATGGCAACCATATATTATCCTGTAGTTTCATTCCACTACATGTCGGGCCTCATAGATGCAGTGCAACTGTGAGGCGGTTGAGCCAGAATGGGGATCTCAAGTCTCATTCCGTTCATGGCAGCCAACGGGAGGAAACAATAGCATCTGCTCTCCTCGGAGACAAGGAATTTAATCACAAGCCCAGCCAAGGTAAGATTTGAATGTAAAGTAGCAGAGTGAGGGCTTGTGTGTGTGTGTGTGTGTGTGTGTGTGTGTGTGTGTGTGTGTGTGTGTGTGTGTGTGTGTGTGTGTGTGTGTGCGTGTTTGTGTGTTGGGAAGTGTCTATAAAAAGGAACAGAGATGTTTATGTTGGCATTTAAACTAATAGCAAATGTCAACAAGGGAGGTGGATGGCACTCATACTTATTATGTGCGTAAGTGTGGGAGAAGCGGAGGTGTATGTGTGTGTTCACAAGTCGTGAGGGAAAGTTCAGCAAGCCACACACAGGCGGACACACACACGCAGACATGTCCATCGACACATCACACACAGGGGCACTGATCCACTGTAGGGATTACCGGTGATCCATGACTTGGCTCACACTGGGCTCTACTGGTTTGTGTCTCAGTGTCCCCATCCTACTGGGACCCCCGTTTGTGTGTCCACACAGTACACGCCACTGTGAAGCTGTTTGTGTTTGTGTGTGTATTTTCCCGTGTCTGCCGAGGGGTTTAAGTGGAGAAGAGAAGTGGAAGAAGAGAGGAAAGAAGGGGGGAAATCAAAGGGAGCGCGGCGGCAGAGAGGAAAGAAGGGAGAGACGCAGACAAGAAAATATGCTATCGCTCTCTTTGTCTCCATCCCTCCCTCCCTCCCTCGCCCACACACAGTAGTAAGTACAATGATCACAGAAAGGTGATCTCAAAGCTTAGCCAGTCAGAAGACAGCGAGCCGACAGAGAGCCACAAGAAAAAGGCACGCAGAGAGACGGAGGGAACTGCGGGTTACCAATCTCCTCCAGTTGTGTATGCTTATAGAGAGGAGCAGCTTGTAATGAGAGAGCGAGGATGAATATATGAATGCAACACATAAATGGTTAGAATTACACATACGATCACAGCACTGATAACCATTTATGTCAGCAGCTTGCTAGTTCGAGGACGTCTGAGCTTCTCGCCAGCACTTTAACATCCAAACCCAGACGGACTGACTCAATCTGCGCTTTCATCTTAAAGGTGCTAACTGCTGCTTAGCTGCGGGTACCATTAGCGAGTTAGCTCAGTGAGCTGTGCAGCTAGCAGTCCAGACTGGGAGCTCGGCACACCAGGGAAGTGTTTGTTTTCACACGGCTAGCAGAGGAGCTTGGGACCAGGACGGGTCGCGGCTAGCTGGTTAGCACGCTGATTTCAGCAGATATCTGTTCGACACGTTACACAGACACCATTATGTCAAAACAGTCAACACTTCTTCTGTTCTGTTGAACATTTCAGTTCATTTTTGAATGTTTTTGACTAAAGTTCTTACATGTTTCACATTTAATCAGCTTTTATAAAAAAAAAAAAAAATCAATTATTTGAAGCAGTGTAGAAACAGCATGATTACAATTACAAAACAATTACAGTCATCCATGCCGTATATAGTTCCCGACCCCCCTCCCACTTTAAATCAACTTTTAAGCATCTGTTATTGGACTGTTTCTGGAGTCTCGAAGGTAAATATAAAAAAAAAATAGAAACAGGACATATTCAGCATATTGCTTCACAACATAATCTAAAACATGCAAAATGCTTGATTTGAATATTTAAATGTATTGCTAATCACTGCAAAGCCTCCATCAAGGGATTTGAACAAACACTTGACTGAGAGCAGCTAGAGTAAATACATGAACACACACACACACACACACACACACACACACACACACACACACACACACACACACGCACGCACGCCCTCCCACACACATCCAAGTATGCATGCACAGACAAACGCAGATGAATTCCAGGGACCCACACATTTTATCACCCAGGAATACGCAGTAAACAGTTCAGAGAGCTGGAACAGATACTCAGATACGGTGTTATCTACAAGAATCAAACGAGAGGGAGGCAAAAGTTCCCCTCATGTTGAGAAAAACCCTGTGGTGAGATTGATTACATATCATTTTCAAGGGTAATATGGCGAGAGTGGAACAAGACAACAGCGTTAATGTCTTTCCAGTTTAAATGCTTTTTAAGAATTATGACAATTGCAGGACAGCCTTTGGTCAGCCTCCGTTGCCTTAATGGTGTCTGCATCGGTTGCGCGTCACCAAAAACAAAGTCACAGGGAGGGGCGTGTACGACTCTTCTTGCTTATCTGGTCTCAACGACACAATCCAGGCCCCATCCAGCGCATCACGTAAATGAGTCACCCCAAGGACTTCTGGCCTTTGTCACTAAACAATTTGAACAATACAACAAAGGCTTTCACCACAAGTCCCAAGTTTACACAGACATTTCATTTCAATTGTCTGCCAACGTCAATTATCTATATAACAGTCACATAATACTGAATGCACTTCTCGTAGTTGGAGCATACAGCTCGCAGTTGCTTGGTTGCACTGTACTGCCAATTGAGTCTTGAGTTCTCATCTGTTGTGTTCATTGCAAACAGCATTTATTCAATTTTCTTTCAGAGGAACAATCGAGTAACAAAAATATGTAGGAGAGTGGTAGTTGATGCTTTGATTTGTCTACTATCATTACAGTCAGATACATGCAGACATTTCTGGTAGACCGCTGAAATGAACAAACATGTGCATGTTGTTGTATTGTATCTTGCAAACTTCATAATGAAAGATGAGATAGTTGCCACTGTCATACCTTTGTTAAACCCTGTCTGGGAGTACTACAGACTGTTGTGCAGTGTTTTGGTTGTTTGACAAGACTTTAACCGCATGAATCTGTTACTCGAACTACACTTTTGGGATTGTCTTTCACTGCCAACTCCCACCAATACTGCCAAGCTGGCACGGCAGCAAGACAGGACGGGGGTGCAATGTTTTGGCAACACTGCGAGCAGAAGATTCAGAGGGCAGCTAGCAGCAGTTAGCAGCTAATGCAAAGAAAAAGCACAACATCTGAAATGCTTCCTCGAGCTCCTTACCCTCCGAGCAGAGGTCAAAATCAACCACCACATAACAGACAGTGTAAATGAGTGCATGTTACACCATAGTTTAGAACACTGGCAACCTATCCAAAATCACACCCTGGGGTGGCAGTAGACAGCAGTTGTTTTGCACAGTGTAAATAAACAACGGTGGCACCTTTGTGTCAAAAGGGGGACAGAAGTCCTTAATTCTTAAAGCTGACAATGCAGCTGACACAGATTGGGTATAGGATAGAACGGCAAGCAATTATGAATTATGATCTCTTGAATGAAGTTTGTGGCTTTGTAAAGTAGGTGATGCACGTTTTCAGTGTGCGAAGGGGGGGCGTGAGAGGTGTTTTAGCAGACGTGCTTATCGGTCACCTGGATTTGAAAAAGTGAAATATTCCGTTTCAAAGAAGGCGAGTTCGGGTTTGATGCAAACTTTCTACCTCTGCTCGCTGGTAGGTGCAGGAACTTGGTGGAGGCACCCGGCAAATCAGCAGGAGAGAAGAAAAAGCGTCTGGGAATCCATTCAGCCACCATAAAATACAACTTACACACACAGCTGTGCACAGTCAGACTGACACACTCTGGGGGCAGAGGAACTCACTGTCGGTCTGTCACAGAGCCCTGACCACAGTGGGGCTTGCACACACACCGACACACACTCCCACATACGCACAGCTTGACCACCCATCACTGCCCTCTGATTACCACCAGCTTCCACAGCCACCCTGACTCCTTCTCTCCATCCCTCCTACACACTCCAATGCTTCTCCCTTCTTCTTCTGCTCCCCCACATTTATCCACTCCCTCCCTCCCCACCACTCCCTCCATTCCTCCCCCGCCCCAGCTTCCACCTTTTTGACGCCGTTGCATGCCCCCTCATATTCCTTTCACAGCACAATCTTTCCTAACGTTCTTCTGGCTCACATTAACATATAAAACGTCCCCGGCTGCTTTCGAGGGGCTTAAGTGCTCCGTGGCTTAATCAGTCAGATGCATAGTCACTTACCTGCTCCGTCACTCACTTGATTAGTCGGCCGCTCGCTCGCTCTCTCATTTACCTGTTTACTCTCAGTCTCGTTCATTTACTGGCCGGCTCGCTCACTCTATCACCCGCTCACCTGCCTGTTCCGTTTGTTTGTGTAAGTACTGTTTGCATCTGCTGCGCGATTGACTATTAGGTGGGCCAAGCGGCTCAACCACACAGCGATGTCCAATCATAGTTTGTAACTATGGCACAGATGATTTGCATCGATAGAGTTTGGAGGGCGTCTTTTCTTTTTTTGTCTAAATGAAACTAAAAACACACAAGCCAAAGTGCAAAAAATGGATTAAACAGTCTGTTTAACCAACTAACTAGCTCCTATATACTATCATTAACTAGTTACATTAGCTTGTTGAGACATTTATGAGCAGCACATCCACTGTGTAGTGAATTCCGCACTGTGTGACAAATGCCACCGGACGCCATCATAACGTAGGCTCACGTTAGCGTTGCAGTCCTGCCCTTTGTCCACGAGTTTCAATGGGAAATGACTATACTTCCGGTCCTCTGGGGGCTAGCGTATGTAACAAAATATAATAACTGTTGCGCTGCACTTTCAAGGTGTTAGAGGCATAATTGTGTTAGCACTATTCTTTCTACAAAGTTGCTAACCTAGATTTTCTTGAATGAATGATACGCGGTACAGGTAGGAATAAGGTGGATTGGATTTGGGTGGAGGTGCAGAGCCTACGTTTCCCTGCCAGCGTTGCCCAGGGCAGTGTACGTTTGCAAAACACAATGTTCAAAAAGAAATCAAATATTAACAAACACTTATAAAGCCATCGAGTGCAAACTAAAGGGGTCTTTGTATAAAAACATATGATGGCTGGAAACATTAGAAAGAAGGCAGGATTAACAGTGCTTAGAAGAAATGAGGAGCTTTCTTGGGTCTACCACTGTACGGATTGAAACACTTAATTCTATCAAAAATATGAAGAATTTCAATTGATAAATCTGTCATTGCTATTATTGTAAACTTCTCTAAACGTGTACTGTAACTAAAGGGGTGTGACTCACAGTCACTTAGGATAGTTCATACAGTTGAACGCTGGTGTGATTACATTCAGTCATGGTTGTGTGAGTACGTGAGCATGTGTGTTTTTCGTTGTGGGCTGCGAGACAAGCACCATGGTGTGTGTTTGTGTGTGTGGCCTGGTGTGTTCATCGATACATAAACAGAAACACACTGGGATGTGAAAGGTTTTTGTGTCCCTGGTGTTCTCTTCAGGGTGCTTGTGTGTGTGTGTGTGTGTGTGTGTGTGTGTGTGTGTGTGTGTGTGTGTGTGTGTGTGTGTGTGTGTGTGTGTGTTTAAAACACACGTGTGCGTGTCTGGATGTGTATGTGTTGTGCTGTTCGTGCTATTTCATCTGCCCTTTTTCTCCTGTGTACACACCTTTAATTGCCCAGAGCGTTCTGACCCAAATTAAGATTCACTTTTAAAGCCTCCCACTAATGCACTGTCACTCAGCACAATATTGAACCAAGGCACTCATCCCACGAAAAACAAAAATGACACACACACACACACACACACACACACACACACACACACACACACACACAACTTCACCTTGAGAGTATCCATCTCCACCTCTGTGTAATTAATCACCAGGCTCACCACTCTTGCCTGTCCGTCAGTGTAGACGTACCCTCGGCAACATTAAAGCGTCTGGTCAACAATTTGGGCTCTCGCGGCAAGTCGGAGGCTGAGTCACCTACAGACATACTGAGCGAATGGATGATCAATTAATGAATCAGTTTTCGGGCAGAGAGTAAGCATGTGATTGACGGACGAACTGGCAGGGAAAAAGCAAACAAGCGAGCACGCCGTAGTGCAGCGAGTGTGGGGAGCGCGGGCAAAGCGCACGTGAGCAAATAAAAGTGTTTTGTGCATCAGCGAGTCAAGTAAAATTTATAGTGCTCGTATGTGCGAGCTTGTATAAATATATAAAGCAGCTAAAGAGAGAATACAGGCCCATTCAATCCAACTCATTCATTTCAGCCACTTTCGAGGGTTGCGACTGTGAGAGGTGCTTGAGCTTCTATCAGCATGCAGTGTGAGTGCATGAAAAGTATAACATTAACTCATCTTGAAGATGCAGTTTCAGTCATTGAGAACTGAACTGTATCACATTCACATGGTGTAATTATGGTCATGTATTAATTCTCAATCAGTTTATTCCACTTAGGTATAATGGGCAATGTTTTTGAGCTTAATCAAGCATGGGTTTGTGCATTTAGTGAGACAAGATGTGATGGGACATCACAGTGAAGGTCCATAAATTGTGAGGAGATTCATGCGTGAGGTCATCGGGGCATCATAGTTGCCAGGTTTTGCGAACACAGAAGTGGGGGAGAAGTCTGGCTCTGCTGTGTTGATTTTGATCATTTGTTCTTAAAATCCAACAGTGTTACCGGGGTGCAACGCTAGACCAGTGGACTGCTTTTTAAAACCTTGGAGCCCACATTACCCACAATGCAAAGAACACATATGTTTTCTCACACTGTCCAGTTCTGCAGCACTGTACTCCCTCTCTGACTGTGTTTTATCTTCTGTCACTTTAAGAGCCTCCCCTCGTCCTGAATATCCAGGCTGCTCTGATTAGACAGTTTGCACATCCCTGATGTAGCAGCACTAACAACAACATTGCAGTTGTTCTAATTAAATACTTAGGTGCTAACTAAACCACTAGGCATTCAATTATGCGATGTGTGACATGGTGATGTGGTGTGATGTCACAAAGTCATGGAATTAAAGGCGGGACTACTGATGAGGTGTTTCAGGAGCAGTGCTTTCTGTGGGAGCGAGGAACTTCTGTTCTTACTTTGACCCTTTTGACCTGTTACATGCATAAGAATCTATATAATTCACCGAAGGAAAGGAAAAAAAAAAAAAAACAAACAACGTCATAGGTCTCCTTTAAGCATGACTTTTTCATGACTTCATCATGGTTGTGGCCCTTCAGATCAGGTGATGAATAACATATGACGGATCAATGGTGGCATTATTGTGAAATCACGTTTATTAATCAAATTTTCAGCTCCTCTGTCTATTTAGACATCATATTGGGAAATCACAACTGTTAATTAGATCATAATTTTGGATCTCATTTCAATTATGAATTATTTACTTAAGATGGGCAGCACAGCAGTTAGCGCTGTTGCTCCACAACAAGAAGGTGTGTGGAGTTTGTATATTGGGAGCAAACACTCACACACACAGGTTCTCTCCAGGCACTCTGGCTTCCTCCCACAATCCCATGCATTCAAAAGTTAGGTAAATTGGTTACTAATGTGAGCATGAATGCTTTGTCCCAATATGTAAGCCCTGTGATAAACTGGCAACTTATCCAGGATGTGTACCCTGCGTCCTGTTCAATGTCAGCTGGGATCAGCCCCAGTGACCCCAAAAAGGATACGCGGTTACAGACAATAGATGGATAGTTAAGATAAAAGAAATCTATACACCAAACAAACATTTCTTTAAACTCACAGACCTTAACCCATTCATAATATTTACACATTTTAACTGATAGTTTTACCCAAGGTTCAAGTTTCACTTTATTGAAATTTTGCTCTTCCACGCATCCATGAAAAAATACAGACAGGATACAGCAGCAAGAGAACAAGAATCATTAGAGCCCAACAAAAGTATACGGTCAGAAAGAGAAAACTAAATGTACACTGCGCAGTATACCTAAGCACTGATGATGAAAAGATAAAAACCTATAGTGCAGCAAAAAGGAAAGAAAACAGATAAATAAATGAAGGTGCTGGAACTGGGAAAATAGTCAAGCATCTATAAATAAGTAAAAATAAAGCAATTCCATCAATCGATTTCATCCTTATTTCATCTGCCACCATTTAAAATTTTTATTGAAGTGGGGATAAAAGATGTTATAAATCGCTTCGTTTGGCTCCAAACCCCCTCAGTGATGGCAGTAGCTGGTACTCTAACTACTCTTGGGATGGAGCCGTTATTATGTTGTTGGCTTGCCTCAGAAACCTGCCTGTTTGTAGGTAGACCGCAGATCCTCAAACATATTGTTTGTTTGTGCCTTCATAAATAGACACCCTTGATAGATAGTACCCAGCCCACTTAATTGGCTTGTTTGAGACTATGAGGTAACCCACACAAAAGAAGGGTTAACGCAGACAAGCATCAATAGCTCTCTCCGAACACTGAAGCCAAAAACAAGCGTTTCATTGCCCTCTCTGGTAAAATGTTTCACTCCGGTTTCACCTTCACCACATCTCCCTCCCTGGGTTACATATGCATATAGTGTACTATACAGTAAACACATATTTTGCCATCAAAGCTTCAACTTTTCCCCCCCACTTCAAACCAAATTTTTACCTTTTCCTGCATTTTCCTCCTGTTTACTGACTGCTCCTCGCTCTGAATAAATAATCCGACCATGAAAGTGATCAATGTCTTTGAGACATTCAGACTTACCATTCTGCCTTTGCTGCTGTCAGACCTGTAGGATCCACCTTTATATTGTGGTGTGGTTTGACCATGTTGTGAACCAAGACACCCTTTAATGGATTAAAAATATTTCCAAAGGTTTTATGTATAGGCTATGCAATAGTCGTAGTTTTGTGGTTTTGTAGTTTTGTACATCCTTTGCTGTACATCTATTTTGGGGTCCTAGTGGAGAAAGATCACAGGTCGTGAACGCTTCATTTTAGCTACAGATTGAAACATCTCGCCTCTGTTTAATCTCTGTTGGGAGTTGCACGTGCACATTACATAACAGGCAGGATGCAGGATCAGAGGCAGAGAAGGGCAGGTCATGTCGAGCATAGTAGTGTGATCTAAAATAACGCTGCTATAGCAGTAGCAACTGTGTGTCTGATGACTGAGTGGAGTGTATATAGTTTTTGATGAGCAGGTGGGAGAAAGTAACTTCCTTTGGCCTGGACTTGGGCTTTTTCACTTTGCAGACTTTTTACATGCACAAAAATGCCACATAACACAATAAAGGGAAGGCAAAAAACCCCAAAAGCATAATATGACCTCTTTAAAGATCCAGTGTGTAAGAGTGCTCCACTGTCAAATTCATAACGACAACAAATAAGGGGCAGCATTTCACTAGAGTTAACATCAATTTCTGCATGCTGCGGCTACCACAAGCATGTCGCTAATACCTTATACCGTTGGTATGAGAGCTTTGGACTCCACATGTCAGGACTAGCTGGTTAGCATGCCAAGTTCAATAAGATTCTCACATATTGCATGTTTGATATACATTTTTTTCCCTAGAAACATCTGGTGAGCTGATTGGAACCCTCAGGCAGGCCACCTTCAGCCCACAAGCTCTACTTTGGACAGCTCTGCTGTAGATAATCAGCTTTTATACTGTATGTTCTAAAAATGGTCATTCTGTCTGACTTTGACCTCTTTAAGAAGTTTACATGGAACTGTTTTCAAATAATCTTAATCATCAACAAATAATATATACCCATTAAGCAAGAAAAGTAGGTCTGTCTCCTCTCCTAATAAAACTACTTATGTCACATTCCATGTCCAAAGTGCAACCAATGCAATTTAGGAGTGACTGTAAAAACAATCTTCTGTTACCCCTATTTATATTACTACTCTCTAATACAGGTGTCTACCTTTCACCTTTGAGTGTATTCTTGAAAAAACAGGTTCTGCCTTTAGATGTCTTTGGACAACACTTAGGATGATGTAGTTCCTTCAAAGAAGGCTGAACCCTTAAAGTTCTCACATACCGACAGTCCACCCACACTGGTGTTTGCACTCATGCTGTCTGATTAGATGTCTTCTCAGAAATTGTGGGCATGAACATACTGGGCTATACTCACACCTCCCTCACTCTCTGGTTTAAGTGTTATTGGAGCATCTTAAACTTTACACTCTTATTTAGTTGGCATAATGCAGCCTTTTTACATCACTTTATAGCGCATAAAGCTAAAATAATTAGCTGATCCCAGAGTTGATTGGGAGCCAGCGCAATTATTATAAATGTGGTTTGATATGATGTGTTCCTTGATCTTGTGATAACACACACCGCTGAATAAATCAGGAATGTTGGATCAGTTACAAACGAGAAATAATTGAATAAAACAGGAAGCGGAGATACTTGCCAGATTCTTTGCATCAAATTAAGTGATGTATATTTATTGAGGGGATTTAAAGCGCTGTCAACACAAAGGGCAGAAATGGAGTTCAGGTTTGGAACAGCCTTGATTTATTTTACATGGTGATGATTATTGAGGACAAGGGGCCTTGTGATTTTTACCTGTGTGGTTTTCAAACAGTTTTTTGCAAGCCACAAATGAATGTCTCCAGTGCAGTTAATGAAGATGTTCACTAGATCCAGCTCCTGCTGAGAAGGCCAAATAAACAATTACTCCTCTTTGCCTGAAGCAGTGAATGGTGTGAATGATATTCTAAGAAAGGGTGAGTTTTGTCTGAACAGGACCAAGGATATGCTTTTGTTCTACTGTACTGCTGGATATGTTTCCTATTTCATAGCTTATTGCAAGTACATAATTGTCTGTATAATCTCCAAGTTCAAAATGTTAAGCAGTTCCTCCAGTTCCTCCCTACACTACATCTCAATGCGGTTCATTCTGCCTATCTACAACTGTAGACAGTTTCTTGGACATGGGCTGAGCTCAGTAATTCAGAGTTCAATGTTCTGTCATGAATACAGTAGTAAATTGTCACCGTTTTATTGAATCCTCAGTCGGAGCTGTGGTAGTTGAAAACTTTTTTTCGCTGACGACAGGGCAGACCTTGGTGATGGAGCCACGTGGGTGTGACATTTACACAACGACGATGTCTGCGATGTCAACAAACCCACAAACGCACTAAAACAATGTCAGATCCTGCCTCACACTCGGAGAGGTGAGAAAAAGCAGCAGATACAGGGAATATGGGTGGGGGTGTATGAAAAGAATACAAAGACTGACAGGGTGTGGGGGACAGCGTAAAAGAGACTGGGACAGCGAGACAAGGAAACTGATGACAGCTGGTATTCAGACTGGTGTGTTAAACCTGACAGCTTCAAGTCTGCGCGTATGCGCGTGTATGTGTTTCTGTGTGAGTGCACGTGTGTGAATGAGCGTATGTGCATCATGGGAGCTGGCAAGTGTAACTCGTCACACTCCATACAATGACTACAACCTGAACCCTGGAGCTGATAATGGTGCATTTGTTGAGACGGTCAACAAACAAACAATGTTCAAGTGTTTGTGCTCTTTATGGTGTTTATGACCTATGACCCTTCATCAGCGATAATGAACTGTGTGTGGACATGGGCTAACAGCAGCACTTTGTCAGGTAACACTTTATAATAACCATAATAGGCAGACTTAGTCAAATAAATGTTAATCGATAACCGATCAACAAACTACACAGTATTTAATTCTCATTTAAAATTTTAAGTCTTTTAAACGTCAGATGCAACTTAATAACTATAATGTGAAATGTCAATACAAATTTATGATTTATTAATAATGATGGGTAGGGGATTTATTGCATTACACATTTTTCATGCTCAGATAGATACGTTTAAATTTTAGATTTGTATAGAAGCCTGCAGCAGGGGACCCATAGAACAAATACTGTGAATTTCACAAGAAATGTCGACAACACTTTATTTTTGATAAATGTGTAATTAGTCTCAGAATTTCCAAATTGATTTCAAATCCCAGTCGCCAGAATTTTAAGTGTCTGCATTTAACATTTTTTTAAATCAGTAAGGTGTCACAACAGAAGAGAGACACATCAAAATATATTATAGGGTTTGTGGTGTGTGTTGCCAACAGGGACATTGTAGAGCAGGGGTGCAGGGCAAGCTACTTTCAAAATGACCAAGTCAAAATGATACATAAAAAATACTAAACATGTATTTATTTATACATACACTGACTATACTTTATACAACACAATGCATAACTGATATTGAGAGAGACACATAGAAATTGATGGCAGTAACTCACATAGGTGACAATCAGTCATCAATACTGCACACAGTTTACACACCAGGAGCTGGTGGTTTTCTCCATAAATTTTTTGAATGACTGAAAAATGAACTCCTGCATGCGTTCGTTCATGAGCAGTAATGTTAATAGCTCCTCTTTTGCAGTTATATCTGTAAACACCATCCAAATAAAAATGCACAACTGAGCTTTACCCCTGCTGTCTGTAGACTCGTCTAATTGCAGTGAGAAACACTCACAGTCTGCAATGTCTCTCCGAAGCTGCTGTGTTAAATCCCTGGCCATTACTTAACAGCGCTGTGTAACTGTACTTCTTGATAACTGGAGAGTTTTGATTGATGATAATATTTCTTGTTTGTTTTTAAAATCCTGAAACAAGGAGTAAGCTCCCTCAATGAAGGCCTCTTTTATCAGCTTAGCACTTAACAGAGTAGAACCAATAAAACAGAGAATAAATGGAGCGCCTGTCAGTCCACACGGAGGGAATAGCACTGTGCTTATCAACAAACTTGTGTCTGGAGGCTACATGCACACAGCGGGTGCGAGGCAGGAGACCAAGAGATCCAATCCCAGCGATGGAGTCTGGGGTGAAGTGACAGCAGAGGTCCAGGAGCTCCTGCGCTGAACACCTGAAGACTCTGCCAGCAACAGCGACAGCAACCATCCAACATCGCCGTGAGCTGGGGGAGAGACCACAGCAGCAGAGAGCGACAAAGAAGCCAGGCGGTGAAAAACCCTTAGATCGTGGCGGAGGGAGGACCAACAGAGCAATCACGGACAGCCCACAGAGCACCCAGCAAGTCAGTTTGAAAGTTAGCGTTGCTAGGCTAACAGCTGATTGGTGGGGCTAACAGCTGATCAGCGGAGAAAGGTGAGTCCACGGATCCAGTTGTTCAGGTGTGCAGCCTTCAGAGTTAGTAGCACGCCCCAGAGCTCGTAGGGACAACTTGGCTTTCTTTTCCCAACAGAAAAAAACAGTTTTGCCACAGATTGAGAAGCGGCGATATTCACACCAGCGTCCTCTTGCGTGATAGAGTGACTCCACCCGTAACGATGCTTCCGTGTCGGCCTCAGCTCACTTTTAGGAGGGAAGTCAGTGTCGTACTTTTTACAAACAAGTTCGAAAGTGCCTCTCAACATTCCCCTTTTCGGGATAGTGATGGTAGTTTGACAAATCAGACAAATGCGCATTTTTTTTCATCCCTTCTTTTGTTGATATCGATTTAAGCTGCTGAGCTAGCGCATTTGTGCATGCATGGTGACCCGTGACACGTGACGTATGACTTGTACAAGAAGAGATGTCAGACTGGTCCTCCTGTACGTCAATCAGGTGGCCGAGACTCGAGATGTTGTAGAGTGCCCTGTGGTGGACGCCAGCACTTACATCATGGTTGGAGGGTGTTATCTTATCTATCTTATCTTATTTTTAAATATTCATGTATCGGCCATTATAAATGCCGATAGTTTAGAAAATGGCTAATATCGGTGAGGTGTTTGCTGCAGAGCTATTGTTTAAAAAAGCAAATCCAAAATCACTGGCAGCAGGATTTTCAGTCAGGGACGTTGGCCAGCAGGTTAATGAGGTCATTGACCTTTATGGAAAACAGAGACAGGGACAGTAAACGATGGTCAACAAGCGTGGACAGACAGAGAACAAAAGAGGCTGCAGAACTGAGCCTTGTGGCACACCATTTGTAACTAGTCAGTCTGATAAAGCATAATAACCTAAGGCGTAACGGGTGCCGAATAAAGCACTAAACACTAATCTAAAGGTGTTCCACAAATGGCAGACCTGTATATTGGAGTGTCACAGGGATGTCCTGGTCGGTAGCTTGAATGCAGCTTTCAGGTCAAGCAGCACTAATGCAGTGCACTCAACAGATCTGAGGTCATTAGTGATTCTGTGAAGTATAGTGCTTTTTGTGCTGGATACTGAGGCTGTTAACCTGTCGATCGCCCACGGACACTAAAAGGTAAGCTATTTTTCCAGGGAACCGCTCAGAACATTAGCGAGAGAGTCCCGTTGTTATCTTACATTAGAAGTAACAAGAGAAGGCCAAGAAAAACGAATAGATTGGTCAGTGGGTTCTGGAAGAAATAGGCCAGCAGAGAGAGATGTATGCTGGTTTCTTTAAGATTATCGTTTTGTTTCAGACAGTCAATAACAAAGGCAGTCAAAATATTTTGGTGTCATTTTCTATATTGCAGTGCTGCACTGCCTGGAAGCAAGTCAAACTTTGATTTGTAATGCGGTGGAAGCCTCCCTGATTGTTCACCTGGTGGAGTCAGTGTTCCACCCGCTAGCCTCCATTTATGGAGGCTAGCGGGTGGAACACACATCCTGCATGTGCAGTGTGATATATTGAGTTGGCACACACAAAGATCCGCTTCATGAACATGGAACAACTAGTGAGGGAAGACAAGAGGAAAAAGCTGTTTAAAGGAGGAAAACTATAAAATGCGAGTTGAGGCAAGACCTCGAGGCAAAGCATTCAGGTTTGAAACCATTTTATATATTTTTTTTGATTTTTCAGCTTCCCTGTGGCTCGTTCACATCTCATTATAGCTATCAGCTAATTAAGCCCTCTCTAAACTTCTTGATCAGGTAGGAGTGAAGCTCAACTGCTTTCTGCTGTTATCTATGTTCGGTCGTATGATAATGTAATATTTATTTATCAGGATGTACAACACAAACACCGTTTTTTTTTTTACATTTAACTACATTATGTGTGAGTCAAACTGTAAAGGAGCCAAATAACATTTTAATAAAATAGTAATGAAGAACAGAATCGTGAAGCCTGCCAGACATTCACTTAATAGCTGGCTGGTCGAAATTATGCCTTTTTCATTAATTAGTTCTTGAAATTACTTATTAGGATATTTTAGTGTTTCACTTGAGTGTTTATTCTGTGACATATCAGAATTTGTATTTTGTGTTTATTTCTAAAACCCCTTTATAATTTAGTAAAGTATTTTATACAAAAACGTGCATTTTTAATTATACAAAGTAGCCTGTCACGCATTATGAATACATGTATGGCATTTGCAAGACACTGAACCACCTGGAAATCAGTTCAAAGTTTGGTTTGACTTTAAATGGCGGCTTCTTTGTGCCAATATGGCACCAAATTTGATGCGTTTCTCCAAGTGGAGTGTACATGCACTATTTGCTTTACATCTGTGGTGCTTGCAGGGTTATACAAAAGCGCTTGCTTCCATGGTGAGTGACACCAGAGAGGCGGATAAAGCCATTTTAAATCTGAAATTGAAGAAGTGAGAGTAAACTTTCAACATTTCTGTTGATTTGATTTGCCATCCCTGTAGCTTTTCTGAGCGCCAGACTCATTAATTAGCCTCCTGCTGTTAGCCCCGATAATATTTTCTAGCTGTATGGTACAACACCTGAAAGCAAAGTCAAATCTTGGTTTAAATAATAAATTAGGGGGAATATCAAATATTAAGATGTCCAGAAATGTACAAGTTAGGATGAGAGCAACATTGATACACCGAGGCAGGTAGACTAGAGAAGAGCGGGAAATAAAAAAAAAAAAAAGAAGGTGAGATGAGGTAAGAGGAACTCAAGGCACAGTGAAGTTGTTAAAACTCAAATAAATGAAGGGCGAAAAAAAAAAGCTCTAAAGGAACTGTAGTTAGCAAAAAAAAAAAAAAAAGTGTTCCAAGAAGGGAATAAGAGAAAAGAGAAACATAAGCTTTTTTCCACTAGCCACTTAGCACTTGTGTGATAGACACAAGATTAGAGAGTAGCGAGGAGTTGAAATGTCAGGCTTGGTAAAAATGTGCTCAGATTGAGATTCACAGCCATCCCTTTAATCACTGAGTCATGCAATGCAGTGTGTAACGCTGCCAAGGTGTGTGCGCGCCAGTGCCAGTGTGTGTATATCATGAAGCGAGGGGGTACCTTTAATGGAACCGCACATCCATCTCATCGCCGCTCCAAATTTAAATGAGACATTTTCCCTTCTTGCCTTTTAGCGATGAGGCATATTAATAAGCTGGAGAAAAGATGCTGAAAGGTTAGGCAACTTTTTTTTTTTCTCATACCAGGAGGGGGGAGGGGGACGGGACAGGACTGTGTGTGTGTGTGTTGTCTAATGTGCTGGGAGGCTTTCAATGTGTGTGGTGTGTGTGCGTAGAGGTGAGGCAGGAGGGCATCGGAGATTATACCGAGGTGTGTGGATCAAGGGGAGGAAGCTTAATCAAACACTAGTTGGAGGTCCATTTCAGTGGTTGACAGTTTCAGCAGTTGGATTCTCTTCCAAGTGTATTTTACCTGCTTGGAAAAACAGTCAGAAAAAAAGAAAAAAAACACACACTTGGCATCCAATCCCCTCCCATCCTCCCTCCCTCCCCCCTCCAGTCTTTCTCACACCTACCTCGTCTCTTTTCATTACATTGCCTCTCTTCCTTCCTTCCCTCTTTGTCTCCGTCCCTCTGCTTCTCTCAGTCCTTATCAGGTGGTGACAGAATGGTTTCGCAGTACAGCTCGGAGTCACTCCGCAAAAGGCCACGAGCGACTCGTTCCCTTTTTAGAGAGCGCTTGTCATTCCTTAATCTCTTCTAATTCTCTCATTCCCTCATTTGCAGGTGGAAGCAGTGGCGTTGGAAGGCGGCGGTATTCTCTGATGTTGTTGTCACTTTTACAACGGATCTTGTTATCGCCGTGGCTCAGTGTAAAGGGTGTCTTACCTGGCAACTTCTCACAGGCGCGATTAAAAAGCTCCAGTGTGGAGTGTGCCGCTTTTCCACAATGATGACACGATGGACTCACGTATGCGTTGATGTTTGTTAGCATGTGTGGGCAGAAGAGTGTGAATGTGTGTGTGTTTATCCGAGTGTCTGCTCATTTATATTCATTACAGCGTAGATCAAGAGGACGTCATGTCAAGCAGCTTTGCTCTAATCAGGCTGTTTAGGGCCAAAAGGGATCGGTGATCTATTTTTTTCTTGGCTCACTGACTTCTGATTGGTTTCAATTCTTAAGCATATTGAAGAGAACTCCTTCATAACAAAGATGGTTTGGTCAAGTGAGGGTTTCACGACCTGGTGCCCATAACAGCGGCCTGTTTTCTGGGCCGGCTGCAGTCGTACAGTTGGCTGAACCCCTGTCATGGGCACCCATGTTCTGGCTACCAGATCTGGATCCCCTGCAGACCTTAATTCATTGCTTCATGTGGGCTGAGTGTAAGTGACTGTGCAGCCCATCACTTGGCCAGACCAACTTTGTTATGTGGGCCACTGCTTAAGGGCTACAGTCATAGATTGGACTTCAGACTGAGACTGAACATATTTTTTTTAACTCATAATGTGATGTTTTCCTAAGCCTAAATAAGTCATTTTTGTGCCTAAACCTAACCAAGTAGTTTAAGTGCTTAACCCTAACCAAACTGCAACCGTTTAACAACATTAATAAAAAGCGTATACCAAAGTATGTGAACATGTTCAATATAAATGTTAAAAAATCTCATATATTCAACCTTTGATGTTCCATCTCAGTAGGTTTGTTGCCAACTTTGTAGGATTGTTGCTTCATGCTGGGAAGGTAGCATATGGAATCATACTGTTCAGCTGGGTAATGTAAAGTGAGCCAAGATGCACGAGAAGAGTGAAACAAAACAGGACAGTTGTAGGCTATTAAACCAAAATAATGTGCTGGAAAACCTTAAAATGCGCCACAGAACCGAAGAGTCAGGTGATCTCTGTGGGTTTGTCTGTGAGAGAGACATTCACAATACACTCGTGCATAATCCATTGTTAGCATCAAAGAGTAGATCAGTGCAGCTTTAAGAGACGCTGCAAGATACACAATGTTCCTAAAGTGTAACCGTCACTTGTTATTTTCCAAGTGGGAAAAGTACTTCTAATTTAATTTGATCTCTTTTCATTGCGAACATCAACTTGAAAATGTTGGATAAGTGTCCTCCCCCTGATAAGTGTCCTCCCCCTGCATAATTCAGTCCAGGTGAAAAGCACAGATAATGAAGCATTCATTTTAAACACTTGCTCAGGTACGCTGTACAGCCGCCAACCTGGAGATCAAATCACAGGTGCCGTTGTTATAAATCCATCTGGCATTCATTCCGACGGCAAGAGCCCAGATTCTGTTCCATCACCGATGTGACTGTGGTCTGGTGGCTCTGCAGTCAAGAAAATGTGTGGGGGAAAGAAGTTGCTCGGCTCTGATTCTGGCATAAAACTCTCATACTGTAGGCCTACGTGAAACAATACTCTAATTACACACACATATACATATATTTAAAAGCACTTGGAATTATGTAAATGATCACATCACCCCTGTGTTTGCCTTCCAAAAGACTCTACTGTGTCATGCTGTGGCAAAAAAATGCCATCTAGAGTCCAACTGAGCCAAACAGAAGCATAAACCAGGATGAACTAGGCGGTGAATGAGCTGTTCCACGCGTACGCATACACATTCCATACATCAATCTCCCACACCTTCAGGTCATTGCTGTTGTCTTGCCGTTCTCCTATTCAGAGTCTTCAATTCTCCTGTGTTTTCCTTTTCTTCCACTTTTCAGATGGTAACGTAGAACATAATTAGCCCCTGCGCTAAGCTGACTGATGCTACCATGTTAGTTTAAACAAACACTCTCCTCCAATTAGCATCTTATTTTTAGCCTCCGCTCGTGAGCCGGCGGTGCACGAACTCTCAAAGTGTCAACGTGTTGCCGAGCGCGGTGTGTGGCCAACGTGCACACATAATGTTGTTCTTACGCATGTTTATATCTCTCCAGCATTCATACAAGTCATGAGGCTTTTTTTTTTTTTTTTTTTTTTTTTGCCTGTGCAAGCAGAAAGAGTGTGAAAGCAAAAGTGATTGGAATTATTGTAATTATGCGCCTTTCAGTTGGAGAGCAAGGTGGTATTGGGGAACAACTGACAAGCTGTGAAGAAAGTGTGAAGCAGGGGGGGGGAGAGAGAGGCATCAGACGGAGAGTCAGAACACACTGCTAAGTGAAACTCCCATGCAAGAGACTTCTGTGAAGTCTGTGAAGGATGCGCCTCCGCTCTCTCGCTTTTCCATTTATTTAAATACTGACACATTTGAGGGAGATTTCTAAATCATTTATTCCGCATGGCATTATGAATAATTTTCCCTTTCTACACGATTTGACGGAATATTGAATCTAAACACACTTCTGTGCTCTCGGTTGAGGAGACTTTAATGATGATCATCACTAATATTGATTTTTTTTTCTCACTTTGAAAAGTTGTTTTTTAAAATCGCGGGCGGTCTTTATATAGGGCCCGTCCTTTACTCAGTGTAGGCATAACCGTTTATCTGCACTCCAGTATTTAGCTCAGTTTCATTTGACGTGAACACACACACACACACACACACACACACGGCGCAGTGGCGTAGGGTTCAGGCAGAATTCGTTGGAGGCGCTGCGATAAAGCTTTGATGTGATCCTCGGGAGATAACATGACAGAGATGTAACTGCGAAGCCAGTGGAAACTGAGACAAACGGAGAAAGAGAGGGAGAAGAAGTGAGAGCAGAGAGAAAGATTAAATGTACGTTGAGACGGATTCAGCCTGTTCTCACTCCAACGCATCAAGTACAGTGGCCCGGTCAGTGGCACTTCTTGTAAGTTTGACACTACAGTTACCCCTCCAGCATCCCTCCTTTAGTCCAGCGAGGGAGTGGTCTGCGTGCCCCCCCACCCTGAAGACTGAAGTTCGTGTCTGGTTTGTGACTGAGTGTCAAGAGTGATTCATGTTAGGAAAGTCAATTAATGTACTTTCAGTGAGCTTTATCTTGAAAGTGTAACTGGACGTTGCATACTTTGTATTATCACTAACTTGATCGCAAACGCTGCACGCGCAAAACTTGACGCCTGTGGAGTACGCCGACCATCATCGTAGTGTTTAAGTACTCGAGGAATCGACTACATTTTACTCATCTTGTATTGGACAACTCTACAATTTAAGACCCGTGTAGACCACAGCTGCAGCGATTTCATGGTATTCACTCATTGTTTGCTACATACTCTACTTGGTTTCTATGGGAAGAGTCATCCAGAAATCCTGATTCTTGCACAAACAATGCAAGAATCTTCTTGGCAGTTTGATTGGAAAAAAAAAGGAGAAGGAGTGACTCGGTCTAAACCCCTAAAGTCCTGGTCTCTTGATACACTTAGTGGTCAGGACTTGGTCTCAGTTCAGGTCGTCTTGACCACAACACAGCGCCATGGTTTGGAGCTTTAGGCCACTGACCATGCTGCTGTATTATTTGAGCTGTGAGTGAGGGTGTGTTTGACAAATGTTGACTATATGAGACACAGAAAGAGACAGGAGATGTGTGTGTGTGTGTGTGTGTGTGTGTGTGTGTGTGTGTGTGTGTGTGTGTGTGTGGAGGGACTGACCCTGAGTGAGGAACAAACTGTTCGACAGCTGAACTGTCTGCGCCGAGAACGAACAAGAAACTGACAAAGAGAGACCAATCCCAGCGAGGAGGATTTAATCACAGTCCCAGCAGTTAACCAATAACATCATGATCCTTTTACTCTCCCTCCGTCTCGTTCTCTCCATCCCGCTCTGCGGTTTTTCCCCTGACACAGACCGTTGATTCCAGGCAGCTTCCCCTCCCTCGCAGCTTCCCCCTTAATGGGAAACTAAAGGTGTTCCGGCTCATTCCGCGTTCACCTGAGTCTGACGCAATAACTCTCCAAACGGAGCTTGTTATTCCATTATCACCGGTGTGTGTGTCAGTGTGTGTGTGTGTGTGATTCCTTAAGAAGTCCCAGCAGAGCTTTATATTTGAGAACAGAGCCATCAGGTGCCACAGCGTGAAGTTTTTTTAACCGTCTGAGTCACAAAGGATGAGTCAGTCGCGGCAGGAGAGCTGATTGGAGAGACACGTGTCAGACAGCAGCTCTCCTGACCGAGTCAGTCTCGCGTACACAGACCCTCAGGCAGCCCCCTAAGTACACTGGGATAAACTTAAAAGCTCACCATCCACTTTAAAAAGAATTCTCACCGCTGCAGCGGAGGACTTGGTTAAATACACTTCACTCGTGTGTATATAGGCTGAAAGAACATTAAAAATAGAGACGTAAGTGACACATAGGTACAAAAACATCATTCTTAACTCTCTCCCACTGCAGTTTCTTTAGAAATACATGTCAGCGGCTTGTGACAGAACGAGAATGAGGCAGCTCGCACCTGATTCTCGCACATTCTTCTGGCGAGTTCATTTGCATCTGAAAAAAAAAAAAAAATCTCAAGTAATCTCACCTCATTGTCAGATCTGGTTTTTTTTTCTACTTGTTAACACACTAAGACTGAACAATGGGCGTGTGGAGAGACACTGCCAGGTACCTGCAAAAGAGCAATACAAATTAGTAAACAGTCGAACGTTAATTAGGAGCGGGGGGGTAAAGGCATCTAGTCGGGGGTTGATTAAAGTTCAGGAACATTTAGAGGGCTGATTGAACAAAAGCTAGCAAAGAGGAGGCACTTCTGAGACTAAGGGCTCTTGTTTTTCTTTTACTTGACAGACAGAGTAATGAGAATCAAGGGTGAATAGGTAAGACCAGACATGGTATGTGTGAGGTTACACAAGGATCAGGGCCCCATTTACACACATTGTGATTATATGGTGTTTTTGTTCCGGAAAATACATCCTTCACATTCCATGGAGAAATATTTGAAATAATTGTTGGACTTAGTAGGAAGGAAATAAATGTGTTGTATCTCATGTCCTGCACGCATCACTTAGCTTTTTCCTGTTCACATCCCAAAGTTCACTTCGCCTTATCATCGTCATATGGCTGTAATTAATGTAGCACGGCCACAAATAGATACACTACCTCATTGGCCTGTATCCTGCAAACTGCTCTGTTTAAAAAAGATATAATAAAGAGAGTTGTGTCTCTCTTTCTCGTGCTTCACGCGAGCTACCGGATCGAGATCTGTAGACACAGGGAGGTGGTGCTCATACCGCTTTTGTCCACAGGGGCCGCCAGAATCGATTAAAAACAAACAAACTGAAGTTCCACGCAGCTGCTCATAAGATGCATAAAATAAATGTCTTTCCATTTCACAGAGACTTTTCTCCACAGCCCAGACATTGAAATGGTAAATGACTGCGAGATGAAATAATGAAATAATGCACGGTGAAGCAAAAAAAATATGTGGTGTCAAAATAAAGCGGTAACAATTTTTTATTTATGAGGGACTTGTGAATTTATTACAGTGTGATGACATAGCCTTAATGGGGCTAATGGAAAAACAATTTTGTAATTATGCTGTATTTAAGAAGTACTCATGGGGTACGTTAACATATTAAAGTGGGGCAAAGCAAACGTTACACGCAAAAAAAAAGTGTAATAATAACCCAATATTGCAGAAGCTCATTTACATATTAAGTTGGCCACCATTATGCATGTGCTCTGATCGCTCGCAGGGTAGTTAAAAGCTGCCATACATGCTTGGCTAATTGCTGTATATTCCCTGTAGATCTGGAGTAAGAAAAGGTATCCAAGGAGGTACAATGATCCACTTGTTCACACACACTGCTGAATGTAAGGCTCATACATCTGTATGATAAAGGAGATAAAATCATAATATTTTGTGAGGATTACGCCTCAATCCAACCCAAACTCTACTGTTTTCCATAAACCTCTGTTTTAATTGCTTTCACGCTCGTTGTGCAATGTAGTTTGACTTCAAATATGACTCCTGGAAGCACCCACCAGCAGCACAACTAGGATGTGTTGTTTCAGCGTTTTCTGTCATCAGTTGTTGGTTGGAGACGAGCTTTATTGTACTGGTTTGGGAAAGAGAGTGCTTGGATTTATCCGAGCATCAGCACTTGATTAATGTGTTACCTTCTCCAGGCCCGAGCCTGTCCATTTACAATCTCATTTCCACATTTCAGGAATAGGCAATTCTTTTCTTTTCTTTTCCTTTTTTTTTTTCTTTTGGCTTAAATGATGCCCAAAACAAAGAGTCAATAAATAAAAGGCTATATTTAATGTATGAGCCGGGACCTTCAAACCCCTGCAGCTACACACACACGTGGTTGTCTCAGCTAAGCTGGTTTTGTTTTTGTGAAAAAAGAAAAAAAAAAAAGATTCAATGCTTTAATCAGAAACTGAAAAAAAGGAGAATGACAGTTGATGTCAGGCTTCACCTATATTTGGGTTTGTTGTTACGCTTCTTGGTAACATGCCGCTCTGTTCACTCCAATAATATCAGATGACATAATACATATGTACAAGGTTTTACATCCGTACCCATTGGCTTTATCATTTTGCCTATTGATTATTCATCATACAGTATTTATGTATGTATATTCTGATTCACTTATATTACCTTTAACATTAAGTCCTATTAAAACAGGAAACAGGAATTATTTTGAATGGATCTGATGATGTGTCCATCTTTGATAT
This sequence comes from Acanthopagrus latus, assembly GCF_904848185.1. NCBI lineage: Eukaryota > Metazoa > Chordata > Actinopteri > Spariformes > Sparidae > Acanthopagrus > Acanthopagrus latus. Next base: position 25,686,036 of record NC_051039.1, on the reverse strand, counting down.
TGGAGTGTGGAGGATGAGTTGAGGGGGGTCGTGCAGACTGAGGACAGAGCTGCTCCGTAGTCTGGTGGTGCGGCGGCGGATGTCTCTTCATCACTCGCCAGACAGCAGCGGGGTGAACAGGCCGTCGCATGTTTTCTTCCAGTATCCTTTGGTCTCCGTACACACACATCACGGCGAACGATACGGAAACATGAGCTTCTCTGCTCGGTTCAAATCGAGGCCAGTGAAATTTCTAATCGCCCCAAATGAGGAAATCGTTTTGTATTTGCAGTGGCACGGGAAAAATCCGACAGAATGGAAATAAAAGTCAACAACTGAGCCAATTCATTTAGCCTGCGGTCTCACAGTAAGTCTGTCTGCTTTAATTTATAAGTAAGCTACGATGCCCTTCTTGATCATTCTGTGCCATTTCTGAAAATAAAAAAACAATTCTGCTGTTCCTGTATAAGTATCCGCTAATCAAAAATTAACCAGACCAATATACATGTTCCCCCCTTTTATTCCCAATCCTCCAGCTCGGTCATTCTGGTAATACATGCCATAATTACTTTATAAGTGGATCATAATTGCGGAATAATCACACAGTGATTTTCAGACAACCATTAAAAACCACAAATATCAAACAATCCTAACAACCAGGTTTTTCAAACTGTATTGCTTTTTTGTTTTTTTGTTTTTTTCAGTTCACAGCTTGTGCACACAAAACATGTTTCTTTTGTCTGCATGGTTGGTGGATTCAAGGCCAGCGTTTGAGCCCGAGGTGAATCTGACGCTTTTAAAACGTTTGTTGTTCTCAATAGTCCATTGTGTAAACGCTGGAATAAAGTCTTGATTTCTCCAATTCAGTATTAATATGCGTTTGGAGCATTTGGGGTGAAACAAATCCCTTTACCAGTCAGCCAAAACACATTGAATTATCTCCTCTTACAAGGGAGAGTTTATATAATATTCCCACCGCTTGGTACAGCTGAATTTATGGACTAAGAGAAGCTGTGTTCCTCTGTGTTCTGCTCCTCTTTTCTTCTGTCCTCTTCCACAAGCAGAGTCTGTTCATCTGGAGGAAGATGAAAGGATGACTTTTGCTCATTGATATAAATAAATGGAGAGAGAGAGAGGGATGAGGCGAGGCCGTGTAGGAGGGAAGATATCCTTGGGGCAAGAGAAGGAGTAGGAGAGAGGGATGAGCCGACCACAGGGAGGAGAGGAGGTGGAGGGTGAGGGCGAGGGGGAGGTGGAGAACGAAGAGCGGAGAGATATGCACGGAGAGGAGCGAGAAGAAAGGAAGGGAAAGAGAGGAGCGGAGGGAGGAGGAAAAAGCGGCGATGGGAGAGGAGCGAGTGGAGACAGGAGTAAGAGGAGGAAAAAAAAGTGACAGTGAGGGAGAAAAACTCACTTTATGAAAATGAGATTTTCCACCACACATGATTACAACTGTCATCAAAGGGCGAAAGTAATTGAGTGTGTACATGCCGTGCAGACACGCGCGTGTGTGCTCAAACATGTGCACAATTTGTTGCAGCCTACGCGCTGGCATTTATGTTTTTGTGCACATCTGTGTGTGTGTGTGTGTGTGTGTGTGTGTGTGTGCTGAAATTGTCCGTTTACATTTCCAGTTTTTTTTTTTTTTTTTTTATGTGCTCATCTGTCTATTTTACCTACAAGCCTACCCTGCCTTTATGTGCGTATGGCTGCTCACACTGTGTGTGTGTATGTGTGTGTGCATGTGTGCATGAACTGAGTCTTAATCTCCCCCACTTGTGCTTGTTGAAGTACATTTATATGAAGCGCCAGTTAACCTTTCTTTCCTGTCTAAAGCCATGGCGTGGTGACATTTTATTAACTGTGGCAGGTGATATATTACCACACTTCCCGCGATAAGATTACATTACCTCTCTGCTTCCCCCCCCTTATTCCTCTTCCCAAGCGCTCCTCCTCAATTCTCCTCCCTCTCCTGCCTCATTGTCCTTCTCCTCTTCAATATATCCCCCTCTCCTTCCTTCCTCTACCTGCCTGTATCCACCACAGTAATTACACTAAAGAGAACTCGGGGGGAAGGAACAAAAAGGGCAGGAAGCTCTCAATGTCAGCTACTTTTTGAGACAGACACACAGAGAGGGAGAGGAGACGTCCAAAGGGAGACGGGGAATTGAGAGTGGCAGAGGGAAAAGACTAGCAGGGAGACAGGGAAGCGGTTTGGTGGGGTTGGGGAGGACTTTGAAGCCCTTCAGCTTGACGTAGGGCGCTCCTTACCGAGCAGGCAATCGCTTCCGGCAGCAGTGATGGCTGAGTCGCCGCGGTCTCCAAGATACATGGAGGACTTTGATAATGGCAGGAGAGGGGGGAGCACTTAAGTGAGGGGCCGTGTGGGGGACATAATAACAGAGCGAGGGAAAGGGTGAAATGGAAAGGTATACAAGTACAGTTAGATGCACTTACTGTTGCGCAGGTTGGCCATGGTGCTCAGTGCTCAGTGGCATCATTACCTCAACGGGGGCACTGTCAGTGATGAGGTTGGAGGTGGCGATGACTTCGACACCCGCTGACGTACAAAGATGTGTGAAGGGATAGACGATGGCTCAGTGCAAGGGATGGACGGATGGGAGAAGAAGAGATGTCGGATGATGGGTTGATTTTTTTTGGTGTACCTGAAGAAGAAAGTGCCTTCTTTTTAGATTTTCTCTTTTTTTCCCCATCAGATAGAGATGAGTTGTGTGTGTGTGTGTGTGGGTATAACACAAAATCACATAATGGCATGACTAATTATTTAACTGGCTCATGAGGGACAGTCGTGGCCCCATTCAAACCCACACACAAAAGGCACACCACTCTGTCAAGGCCAGGAAAGGAGTGTTTACATAAAAAAAAAACAAAAGGCATTAATCATCTCAGCTGTAAAGAAAAGAAAAATGAAGGTTGCGCGATTGACACTTCATGACTTGTGGTTGGAACAGCCTTGACAGAGTGTTTTCGAAAGTCTTTCTGCTATTACAACTCATCCAAACCAGCATTTCATTTCGGACTAGGCTACTCTCTAGCAGGCGACCTTGGACCTTGGCAAAATATCATCTCATTTACAGCCCGATAGACTGAATTGCTGTCTGATTCACGCAATGTGCCCTATAACTGAGCCATGAGCAAGGGATGTTTCACTTTCTGAAGTTGTTCACAAAAATACACAGATCTCAGAATTGTTATTTCTTTAAACTGGCAATAGATATCTGTCTTGCTTTAACTTGTCTTATTTTGAAGTAGGCTTTAGGAAACTGACACCATCCACTTATTGATTGGTTCCCTGTAAGCCTCCTTTGCACTGTGCTATTACGTGAGCCACTGGGCTCTATTTCTCTCAGAAAAGAAAGTTGAAAAGTTATCTGTTTCCACTTAAAGGTAGACGTTTGTTCAACAACCTGTACAGGTCAGGCAATTTCATTCACTTTGTGCAAATCTTCTCTGTTTTTTGCTCACCCAAGCTCAGTGGATAGCTAGCTATGAAAGAAACCTATACTACCTATACTACCATTCTTAAACCTAGCTACAAATATGTGATTGGTCAACTGGATCTTCAACCAGTTTAAAACAGCTGTCAGCACAATACCATATTTATTAGGGTCACTGAAGCGTCTGATTTAGAGTTCTGAAAACAGGCTGTGAGGTCCATTTTGATTGGAGATGGAGCTTTTGAGGTGAGATTTCTCCACTTTGCTGCGGTAAAATGTAACCAAATGTGTACATGTGATAGATCAAGGCATCAGGAAGAAGATGCAAAGACAATTAGGAAATAACCTAGGAAAGAATTGAAATAAGGCCAAAGGTCAGGATACTGTAAATTGAGTTGATTCAATTTGGATTGATTTTTGAGTCTCTTCATTACCAGCTCAGCAAATACTGTTGCTTTAGGGCTCAGGTTTGTCACCATGTTTATGCATCAGTTTGTTTAGATAGGAATGAGACTCAGAAAACAACTTTCTTACTCTTACTCTTACTTCTTACTCTAACTCTTTTAGTTTAAAAATACTTTTTGCACCAGTGTTGCTGTTGGTGGTATATCTTATTACTGCCATATTTAGCCTAACTAGCCTACCTTTAGCCAAGATATATGTTGCAATATGCAAATACTTCTTGTGTCAATTGCTATCAAGACATTATCATTTGGCAGCTTGACTGTGACCGATTGGAATGGGACCATATCGAGGACACCACAGTGGGCTGGGTGAAGCGAACAGTGCTACTTCTTGTTTTGTTCTTCTGATGAGCCACTGAAACTTACACTGAGAGTGGCACAAGCTGAGAATAGTCATGAATAGTCAGCAAACTGCCCGTTTAATATGAGTTGGACAGCTACATTTGCTCACATTAGCTAAGATTAGCCACCGTGTTGGTGCGTGCATTATGTCAACTTTTCATTTTTAAGGTGACAATTCCGTTATCTCTAACTTTAAAATGAACTAAACTCGGGGTGCATTTTACCTTTTCAGGAAAAAAATGTGAAGTCATGCAGATGAGCAGATGACTTGCATCAACACAGAGAGCAGCAGAGGGCACGTAAGACAGTTGAAACTACAGCGTAATTAATAGCTGGCAGGTTGCTTGCACAGCCGAACTGTTGGGAGGGGCCTACCTGTCACGCTAATTTGACAGGCAGGTTTTGGATGGGATCCGGTCCACTGAGAGCGGGACGCTCACCAGTCCAGTCAGTCACCTTCATAGAGTCTGACACCGGACTGCTTTCCTCTAATTCAAACTTCACATCCAGTCACTTTTCATTTTCTCATAAATCCTGTTAGATCCCGCCTCCCTCCCTGTACTCCTATTAGGTGATTGTGTTTTAATTTGCAGCAGCGAACGAGCTATTAGCTGTCGCCGACCCACTACCCATGTAATGCTGGGAAAGGAGCAGAGCAGCTGTGACAGTTTATCCTCATTCACTCACTCAGCACTCACTCACTCACTCACTAGGTCACGGGGGGTGGGGGGCGCGCACACACTCACTAACAAAATGGAACACACCTACTTCTGGAGCCGATATCAGCCGGGCTGCCCAAGTCTGACTCCTCGCAGAAAACGCCAAAGAGACACGACACGGAGCAGACGAGTGAAAGTGCCTCATCCTGCCGCTCTGTGCTGTTAGGTTCACAAGTTCCACGTGTGCCAACACTCTGATCACATATTCACAAGGTGGCTCAGAGTGAGAGGAAAAAGGACAGGGGAGAAATGCAGATGGAATTCTTTTTTTTTTTTTTTTTTTTTTCCTTCTTCTTCCGAGGGGGCGACACAGATCTTTAGTTAATTGCGGTTGCAGGGAGTAGTCAGAGCATTATCAGCGTCTGCTCGGCTTCAGAGTTGACTGGCAGCTAAGATAGAAAAACCTTATCGGCGAGATAAAAGAGTGAGAAGAGGATGCAGAAGTGGGAAGAGGAGAGAGAGAGAGAGAGGGGTGAAAAAGAAGAAAAAGAAAAAGGGGGGAGGAAAGAGCAGGAAAAGGAGATGGGGAAAAAAGGTGGAGGAAGGAAAAAGAAGTATGAGGGAGGGTGAAATAAAATATATTCTAATTCTGTCTTATCTGCAGCGAGTGGAGAAGTTTTTTTTTCTTTCTTTTTTTTATGTGCGTCACTCATCACCTTGCTGCCTGTGATCACCAGAGCAGCCCGACTGGTTTGCCAGCCAGAAAAACATCAGCAACAATGTGAAAAAATAATCATAATGAAATATAACCTCTCATTTGCCCTCTGTTCTGTCGGCTTAATCCCGCTTCGCAACCCCCTCCCGTCTACCGTGCATTCCCAGCAGAACCCCAGTTTTACTTTCTCGCATTTACATCCTCTCTTCCATGCTTTCTCTTTAAGCTTGCCCTCTATTTCCCTCTCCCGCGCAATTTCTTCCTTAGACGAGTTTTCTGTGCCGCTTTCATCCATTTCCCATCTCCCCCCCCCTCTCTCCGTGCTGTTTATGCCTCCCATCTTTCAACTCTCTTACTTTATATTATTCTGTACCACCTCTTTGTATATCCTCCCTCACTTTGCTGCACTCTGCTTGTACTACTCCAATCAAATTCCGATCACATCTTTTTATCAAAGATGCCAACCCTCCAGGAGGCACTACTTTCATGTGATGAAACTTGCTTATAATCCTTTCAAAGCTGTAAAGCCGGGGCTGAATATTAACACTCCACATTATTGACCTTCTACTTACACAACACTTCTTTGTCAGTTTTCCGCGTCGGAAAGTACTTACTGTTCTAATCGTGCCAACTACAAGCGGGAGAGGAAAAAAAAAAAAAGCGCAAAAAATGAACACGTCTACACGAGGTCAACAGTGGAAGTTGTTTATGTTCAAAGGGCACGATGTCAGCACGATGAATGTGCTGCATGTCCACAGTTTGATACAATTAACACATTGCACTGTGCCCTATCTATAGCATATACTTCTCTTGGCTGGCTCAATGACCCACTTTAAACTCAGGGATCGAGTTTAACTTTTTTTCCTGTCACTGTCAAACACAATGGGAGGAGGTTAAATCGGTGAGCAAGCCATTCTGAGTTGTTTCTATTCATCTTAACTCCGTTTTACAGCTTTCAATACCCAACTGAGGCTTTGTGATGCTGCATGTAGTAGTTATTCTAGTTATCAAGGTTGTATTTCAAAAATACTAGAGCCCTCAGCTACTAGAGCCCTCAGCCTGTGATTCTTGAAGACAGCATAATGCAAAATAGTGGGGTCAGCAGAAAAGGCAAGGTAGGACAACCTACCCTGCCCTTTGTGTAACTGCTCTGATTGGATTGCCCCTCCTTTCCCTAAGGAGCACCTCAAACCCAAAGAGAAAAAAGGCAGCAGTGGTGTGGCCATGACACCAAAGATGCTTGTATTGTATGTATTGATCTTCATATTGAACCATCAACAAAAGAAAAGAGATTACCTTAAAAAAACATAGTTATATTTTGGTTTATAATGTCCCAACTGGATAGATATTGCAAAATATCATGTAACTGAGTGGTATGAATAGGTATCCAACAGTCCCGCTTTGCACTTCCTGTCTTTGTCTTTTCCCTACCTTTTTTTCAATTCATGTGTTTTTCACCGTCTCTTTGTTGGTTTGTTTTATTGGTATTGTTTCCTTAGTTTTTTTCCCGGATTCTCTTAAACCTGGCTTTTGTCGACAGTCTTGTTGTCGACTGCCTCTTTATTGTGTGCAGTTTGATTTTTGGATTAGGGCTTTGTCAGTTAAGCTTGCTATTTGTTTTTGTAACCCGCCTGTCTCTGTGTCAATTGGGTCCTTTTGTAACACATACCAACATTATGTATTTCTGAATGCTTAGCCCCTGGTGGTGATTTTCTAAGATCACAAAGGTTTGAAATAAATGTGCACATGTGATGAATACTGTTTGGAACAAACCTATACAATTACGCTGACATCAAGATTCATCATGTTTTGCTTGTTGGCCCCTCCCAACTTGTTATTTTAGATTAAATGAGTAATATCATGTCATTTATTGTCATAGTAATTCAGTCACAACAGTCTAACCCCAGCTCTTTTCCCCTGACATACACATGTATGCATACGTGCCCACTTGTGCCCACCTGCACATGTTCACCACACAGAATAATTTCCGTAGAGACTGATTAAGCCATCAAGTAGACGAGACAGGTGGAGAGAATGTGAGTGCACCGCAGAAGGTAACAAGTGTACATCCCATCCAACCACATCACAGTTCTGTGCAGCCTTATGAGCTTTTCATTTCTAAGACCTTCCCTTCTACTTCGCAACGTACCGAGCCCCAACCGACTCTACTTGTTTTAGAATTTGCTGCTCCCATATCTGTTCAAAGCATCAGTCAGAAGTCTTGCGGGAGATCAATTCTCTGCCCTGGTATAGCACTTGCATGTCTCCATTACATGTCAAAGTTCAGCAACACATGAGAGTACAACTCTATATCTCATTTGCATGGTACATTACTGTGGAAGAGAGCCGGCTATTTATGGTCATCAGACTAGCATATGGTAATTTCTCAAATTAATGATATTTTCCTGTAATAACGGGCAATTAGTGCATCTTAGTAAATCTGTCACTTGGAAATTTGCTCTTTTGCACTGATTGATCTGCTTAATGATAGTGGTAGGACTAATTGAGTTAGTGGGGATGAATGGTTGTGCACTGATCATCCAGTGTCTTTCAAACCATTGATTTGTCTCTTGTCCTGGCTAATAAGATGCTGTTAATGGAGAACAGGGTTGCCATGGTTGTTCTGATCTAAGCCAATTAGTATTACCTGTTCCTTTGCCTGCGGCTAATTAAACCAATAACAGTTCAATTATCAAGCACAATTAACATTAGGCTAGTTCATTAGTAGCAGTATTAATCGCAGCCCACTTGGAGCCAAAATGTTCTTTGTACCTTAATATTATTTTGCTTTATAAATACTAGCGCTTGGTTTTTTGCTTTTTTTTTTTCAAGGTAATATAAAGTCTGTATTCATATGGGTTGATTTCCTCTTAATTAGGGCCAGACTGCTGATTGGTGCCAGGTCCCTCTTGGAATGCACAGAGCTGTTATCTCAAATTAATTGCTTTTCCGAGGGCTTTAGCATGCTCAGACACTCAGGAATCTTGACCCGTTTTACGGGCGGGTCAAAATGGCTCGCTGGCGCCCCTAAAATGCAGCCCATGGGCTACTCTCACCTACATGTATGAAATTTGGTACGCAGGTGAAGTGCACTGAGATGAAAAAGTCCGCTGACCAAATCTCTACAGGAAGATGGCGATTTTGAATTTAGTGCTCCTGATGTACTTTAACGAACTCCACAGCTGTAACCCCTTCAGCTCCAGATTCTGTCAGGGCAATATTAACAATATATTAGCAATATTAGCAATATTAACCTTGAGTTTTTCATCAATGGTGCAGAGAATATCAGTGATTCACCATAAAACAAGAAGTTGCTGTAGCTTTCCTTTACATCTGCACCAAACTTCCCACTGATCCTGAATCCTGGGCTGAACCAAGCCACCAAGATGAGCGCCAGCCTTTGAAGCCAGTTTTCTTAGTGGCTGAACCATGTAATAACATTGTCACATGATGCAAATGTGACAAGCCCAAAAATTTTCTCATAAGCTTACATGGCGAGAGAAGCATCCGTAACGGTGGATACATATTTGCAAGCGTCGCAACCCCCGTGAAAAGACACGTTTCACTGTCAGAATTTGAGCCATTCGGTCCAATAAAGTCTAGAAGAGCTGCTTGATTGAATTATTTTAGCCCCTATGCAAGTTTGCCAGGCACTAAACTGGAAGTTAGCCGGCTAGGTCAGTGGAAGTTTTTAGCACGCCACATTGCAGAAGCTATGTGGAAGACAGGAGTCATTTTGGCCTCATACGCCAGTAAGCAGCTTTGATTGAAATGAATGGGACTTTGCCTCCATGGCTGTGTGCAGGTATAATGAATAGGTCAATGGGCTGAACACATTTACCTGCAAATTAGGAGGCATAGTCACTGTGCCACCTACTGGCAGCAGGACGTGGCAATTTTGTGGCAATCACCGTTGAGTTAGATGAAATTTTCATGGTGTGCTCCAATATAACTGAACCCAACGTGTAATGGAAATTCAAAGTCTGGCAAGTAGGTGGCATGCTCCGACACATGTGGAAGGTGCGAGGAGCCTGTTCATCACTGCCTGCAGTTTTAGTCTATACTATTCACTATATAGAGCTATATTCTACTGAAATGAAATGCTATAACCACCACAAAGCCACCGCAGTCTACATTCTGCATTTGAAGACATTCTCTTGAATCGCACACTTAATCTCTTTCCTGTACAGTCTGCTCCCTTTAAAGAATCGAGGTGCAGGTGCTGAATTGATGGAATGCAATGAAAGACATTTCAGCCTTTTATCGGTTCATGATGCAGCATAGGCAGCCATGACACCTAACCCAGATAAATACTATAATTATCACCGCTGCCTCTCACAGCTCACCCGTCTGTCGATCGTCTGTCGTATCCATCATGACTACGCAAACACACGCACACGCACACACACACTCACACACTGTTTTGATCCGTCAACTCTGTATCTATCATAGCAAGTCAAAGTGAGATTTAGTGCAGCGCCATGGCGGGGTAACCACACTGTGGGCGAGTCCATATTAAATTGTCTGCTGAAGTGGGCCAGATTGTGTTAGTCCAGTCTATCCATTCATCTAGGCTAATGCCCTTTCTGCCTCCATCCATTTCACGAGTTGAAGGAGACTGAAGAGCAGAGAACCCGGGCCCTGGAGAAGAAGGGAGGGGAAGAGGAGAAAAAAATAAAAAGGAAAGCGAGGACGGAAGATATTTTAAATGTGGAAAGAGAAATAATAGTAGTGCAAGAGTAGATAAAGGATCCCAAATATGGACTAAGTGGAAGCTGAACACGGGTAGACTGTGACACTTAATGCCGTAATTATTTTGTTGGCTCACCATACACGATTAACTACATTGTTATTTCAACATTTGTTAGTGTTTTTAATGGGCAGGCCTGCAGCTCCTCCGAAGAACAACAGGACAAAACAAGAGCTAATGGAATGAAACGGCATGGCCATGTACAGTACACAGTCGCAGCCGTATTAACAAGGCTCTATGGTAATGAGCTGGAGGGGGGAGAAAACACATGTATGAGTGGACACACACGCGCACCCACACACACACCACTCCGATGTGCTGAGATGTTATCAGCATGCTCTCGTTTTGCCATTACCACTTTTAAGTGTTGGTTGCCACAGCAACGGGGTGATTTATTTCCCAATTAAGAGTTAGTGAACTTGCTCACTTACAACCAGTAATATCGCGCTGCACATAAATTACCTTCAAGCGTAATGCACTCCATTTGCTATTGAAAAACAAAGAGGATCTCGCCATCTCCTATCTCCCAAACAAGCAAACTTCTGTATCGAGAGTTCACTTCTTCGTGGGTTTTTATTGTGCAAGAACAAATATTCTCTAATAATAATTGCGCGCCACATCTACTTGGCAATTAATGTGCCCCGCTAAAAAGGGTGAAATTCAGCAGGCTCGGCATCCAATAACAGCCCTTTTCATCCATCTAGCCTAAAATGAAGATAAACAATACACGGATGGATGAGAGAGTCGGCAGGCAGGTGGGAATGTAATGGAATCAATTAGGCAAACACTCATGATTTATATTCTGTTTTGATAGCAAAGAAAGCTTAATTTACTTTTCTTTTTCCCCGCTTACTGATATCATTTGTTCCTAATGTTTATGCACCGATAACATATGAATCTCATTCCCTCTTGTGACATATGCATCGAGCAGCACTGCCTTGTCTTTATACTCCTCTGTCTGTGCGTGCGTGCGGTGTGTATGTGAGCATATAAAGCAGAAGTAATTGTTAATTATTAACTCTAACTAAAATGTTAATGCAATAGCCCTGATTCATAAACATGAAGGCGAGGCTGGCTGGAGTAGATTGTACTCTCCGTTCGCATGTGTGTCCCTGCGCGCAATTTGTCTTCATGTTGACATGAAAAATGTTTGCATATCCATGGATGTGTGAGGAGGAGGAGAAAAAAAAAGGGGGGACCGTCGCTCTGCCTAAGTTTGCAAATGGTTGTCTGACATTCTTCTGTAATGAAACCCCCTCTGTCCCTCTTTTCTCTTCTCTATTCCCCTCATCCCCCCCCACCCCCTCACTGCAGTGTTATTGAGGAGTAGAAACTTGTCTGGCCCTCATTAATGTCCCTGGCATTCGCTTGGCTCTGCATCTCTCCTTTGCTCTCCCCAGCCTCTTTCAGCTTCATCCCGTATTCTACCCATGCCACCCTTGTATGCACAACACTAGCAGGCTTCAACTGCAATTAGCACCTGTGTTATCATGGTTTCACACACACACACACACACACACACACGTGCGCGCTCAAACACACTGCAGAGGCATTTAGGTCCACATCTATTTTTCGCCACTCTTCAAATCCTTCACCCCGAGCAGCCCTCTCAATAATGATGGACTTGTTGGACAATAATTAGAAAGAGTTAATAAGCATTCACTTGGTCCGGGGAAACACTCGGGATGCCATGCTCGCTTCCATTAGGGCTTTATTATTATATGCCTGTTCACGTTAACCTTAGTTGGTGTGTTATTATATTTTACGTATAGTTTAGTTTTGTGAAGAATAAATTAGGGATAAGGTTGGCTACAGTTTGGCTTAAATGGCACTTTGGTGATTGGGCAAAGATGAAGTCCCTCATGAGCGCTGACCGAAGTTAACTTCTGTTTATGCGATACTGGAAGCCAGCCACACTTGGATTGTGTACTGCACCGTGTTGATAAGTTCTATCACTGGGTACAATCTGATACTGTTTTTTGGCACTAGCCTGCAAAGGCTACGAATTGTCCCAGTATCTTCTTAGCTGCAGTATGAATCTTTCATTTGGGTCTCTATCACAGAACCCCTAAAACTAGGCAAAGTCATTACCATTTTCGCTTTTTCAATCTCTCACCCTTTTCATGTTCCAAGATCACTCCTTTATCCCTTGCGTTCTATTTTTCATCACAACTTTATCCTCATTCATCCCCTCAAACACTCTTTAAACTTGAGGAAATGAGACCCACGTCTCTTGTAAAATAAATAAATAAATAAATAAATAAAAAACTGAATAAAGGAACTAGGTCTGGGGTGATCACCAGAAAGTTTCTGACACGCAGAATCACCCTTAAGCTGGTGCTGAATGTTTTAGAGCAGGCTGGTCGCTTTTTTTTTTTCCCCCAAGATGGGATGGGACGGCTCTTGTGTCTGCTCATCTGTCGGGGCTTTGGCGGTGGAGAAGAGTCAGCTACCTGTTCTGCTCTCCCCTCTCATCTCTTCACACTAATTAGAGAGAGCTGGGTTTAAGTCTTAGTGGGGACACACATCATCTGCCTGCGCACGGCTGTGTGTGCGTGGCCGTGTGCATTCATCAAAGTGTTTCATGAAGATCCTGTTTTGGTCCTAATGTGTCCAGAAACATAGTTTGGTCAACATTTTATTAGACATGCTGGTGGACTACAGTGTGCCAAATCTGTGTGTGTGTGTGTGTGTGTGTGTGTGTGTGTGCCTGCGCATGTGAATAGTGTGCAGTGAGGTGGCAAGGCACCGCAGGCGATGATAAGGAGGGGGCTTAAGCAGTGGGCTCTCTAGGCCTAATCACTGCACACATTTCAAAGGCGAGAACGCCAATTAAAACTGATAGGGCTCAATATGGGCTTTTGGGTTGCCACAGTGAAGAGCAACACATCCAACATGAAAATCAATCCCCCCCCCCCTCCCCCGTCTCCTGGTCAGGAGAAGCGGTTTGCCAGCCGGTGATTGGAGTGGAGCCTCTGGTAAATACATGGGCTCTACAAAGGGCTGTGGCAAGGCCAAGGTGGGAAGTCTCGCAGGGTCATGCAAGGAAGACAGAGATTTGTGTGTGTCCCCAATCATCGTGTGTGTGTGTGTGTGTGTGTGTGTGTGTGTGTGTGTGTGTGTGTGTGTGTGTGTGTGTGTGTGTGGGTACATGTTGGGGATCAGAGGGTCTGTGATCTCAACTCCTAAAAGTAGGTAGAAAAGTAAGTGAGGGGGGACTTTGATGTGTATGTGAGGGGGATGAACTGCAGAGTGTCAGGATGAGTCACTCAATAGTCCGAAAAGCTTTCAACCTGCTTTATTTGTCAATCATTCGACCTAGTGACAGGACATACTGTGGATTCCACATCAGTCAAGTTAAAGGTCCCATATTATACTGGTTACCATGTTGAAAAATGCATTTTTTTTAAATACTGTGCATTGATTCCGCACCTCTGTTCACCCTCAGTCTAAATGTTTTGTTTTAGTTCTCTTTTCTCTTTAAGGCCCACCTCCTGAGAAGCCCACTCTGCTCTGATTGGTCAGCTCTCACAGGCCTGAGCTGGCACTGCCCACTGCATTTCCACATCAGCTCTGCAAACAAGACTATGCAGGGGGCGTGGCTGTGGGTGGTGACAGTATACATTTAGATCACAACTTCACAGACGTTTTGATGCCTCATTGAAAGGTCATGTTAATGAAACATTTTTTTGGGAGACAGTTCATTTTAAAAATTAACAACAACAACAAAAAAAAAACATCTACAGACCTTGTAGGAAGGTTCAGAATAGTATATGTTTTCTATTACAATTGTAAGTTAATAATTTTGAAATGTTAGTGAGCCAGTAGTAAAGCTGTTGATGATATAGCCATGTGGTATTAGGTCAGTGGAATTAGGGGGAGAGGAAAAGACACACAGTTTCTGTGTTTTGTTACGTGAACAGTATTTACATAGAATCTAAACCCACTTCATCTCTCTCTGTCTAAAATAATGGACCTCTAGCAGAATCGTTCTACTATTTGGGAAAATAATTCATTCCCTTATTTGTGAAAAGATTGATACATCTCATGTCTGCATGCTAACTATGAAGGTAGAGCCGGAAGTTTGTTAGGTTATCTAAGCACAAAGATTACAAACAGGAGGAAGGAGCTAGCTCGACTCAGTCATAAGCTAACAAACAAACTCAGTGTACCAGCTAAAATGTTTATTTCTCAAAATGAACCATTACATTGATAAATGGACCTGACACTGAAACGTGATCACACACATCATGAATACAATGACAGTGACACTTTTCAAACAATCACAGAGAGAAAAAAAATGACAGCATGCTTCATCAGCAACATGTAATCAATATGTAAACATATTTCGCTGTTGAAAGAGGTCCATAAAGGAAGAGGAATGTTGCCAACGGAACTAATTATAGTACAGCAGTGATTCAGAAGCTCCAGCCTGTATCTCAGAGAACCAGATTTTTCACATCAGTGGCGTGTGATTGTTTGTGTCTCTCAGCAGTCAGTGCGAAGAATCACAAGAAACTGCCGCGGTTCACCTCACTGAAGGGAAACTCACAGGCAACACCGGAGCTGAATGTCAAAGTGAGCATTCCTCGCCACCATCCACAGTATAACTGCTGCAGGTCACACTCTGCCAAGGCCGTTTAGGGTGACGTCCGACGCCTTGTGATGTGTGTGTGACCGAGTGCTCATACAGATGTGTGTGAAGGCTAATACGCCCTGACAAGCTGATAACATATTTCTTGTCATATCGTTTGGCATCATTAACTAATAAAGATTGATTGTCCTTTGTTCCCTGTCAATGAGTGTTTGTACTATTGCCCTGCCGCCGTGGTGTGTGTGTGTGTGTGTGTGTGTGTGTGTTTGCATATGTCTGTGTGTGTGTGTGTGTGTGTGTGTGTGTGTGTGTGTGTGTGTGTGTGTGTGTGTGTGAGAGAGAGAGAGAGAGAGAGAGAGAGAGATAGAGGGAAATTAGAGTATTTTTGAACTGCTCAGGGCTTTCCTATCCACAGATCAGACCCTGGCTGGACCCAACCTTCTCCCATGATGCTTTGCAGGCGGAAATCTTTGAAATACTCCAGGCGATGGCTAAGAGACAGAGAGAGAACATCATAAATGAAGCGCAAAAACTCTCAGATAAACATATACATGCCATTACTGGGCCAGATACAATTAACAATGCAGGGTTCTCCCCAGATGGTGGAACAATGGCGCTGCGCTGCTATACTGCTAGCTCAGCGCCACTATACTTATTTTCAAAATTAGCTGCTTTATAGCGAGGGTGAGGGTGACGAGCGAGCGTCCGTTCGTCCATCCCCCGTCTGACGGCGAGGAGTGTCCCCCCCCGATCTGACAATATTTCCACGGTGGTGCACCACTACACTAAAAATTTATGGGGAGAACCCTGCAACGTATTAAGTATTAACACCATGCTAATATATATCAAGTGCAAGTTGGAGTTTAGCCTGTAGTGACTTCAAGTCAAGTCTAATTTACAAGTCTGGCTTAAGCCTGTCACGATAATCAATCAATCGTACGATAAATAAAAATGAGCTCGATAATTTTGCCGGCTTCGATAATTTCCATTTGCATGCTTATTTGTTTTCCTCGTGTCTCTCACGTGAACCCTCTTGTCAGTCATTCTTTGTCTCTGTGCGGGGAGGCTGGGCCCTGCCCCTGACATAACACAGAGTGCAGCATGAGAGCCCTGTGAAAAGTAGCAAGCCAGAGGTAACGCTCGTTGAGATTTGGAGGAATAAAAACAAAGATGGAATTGGTTTCAAAGCCGAACGCGACAGCTGCAGTGTGGGAGCACTTCAGATTCAAACCAAATGACCGTGTTGAACCACTTAACCTGGACGAGCCGGGATGTTGTATTTGCTGTAAAACAGTAGCAACTAAAAGTGGCAATACAACAAACATGCATCTGCGCCTAAAGCATAATCATCCGATGCAGTTTTCCCAGCTGGGAAAAAAAACAAAAAACAAAACTACGACTGAAGCTACAGAGGGGCCGCCTCAGTCTTCCTGACAGTCACTGGGGTGTTTAGTCGACAAACAGAATACAAACAGGACAGTGCAAAATGGTGCCCACTCACAGACAATGTAGTTCACTACATCGCTAAAGGGATGCAGCCCTTAAATACCGTCGAAAAGCCGGCATTTCGACAAATGCTGCAAACATTTGACAGGCAGTACAACTTGCCTGGGAGAACATGCGTGTCATAAACGGCAATTCCACAAATGTACAGCGTGAAAGACGACATACTAAAGGGTTAGGGTTATTGTTTTTGGTTGTGTGTAATTCAAGTGTAATTTTTGCTAACAGAGACTGAGAGTCCTGTTTATTTATTGTTCCTGGTTGTGTTGTTTATTTATTTTGGATATTTAAAATGTCCTCTTCACATTCCAATTCCAATGTTACATATTCTTTAGAAATAAAAGTTTTTTGATCTTTGAAAGGGTGTACTTGCATTATTATGCCATTATCATTATATTAGTTGAAAAATGGTCTCAAAACGACAATATTATTGTTATCACAATAATTTCTGTGACAATTTATCGTCCAGCAAAATGTGTTATTGTGACAGGCCTAGTCTGGCTGCCAAAAAAAAAAAAATGAAAGTGCTCTTTTCACGAACAATGATCAGTTTACACATCACAGGTAGTGCAACAGCCCCTGAAAAACCTGTGCAAAACGATCTCTGTTACTCTGGAGGAAAGTTTCATGAGTAAAGAAAATAACTCTGATGTCAACAAAATAATTCTCATGTTGTCATTAGTGTCAATTTGCAACACAACGCTGCGTTGTAAAACTGCATTGTAAAGCTGGGGTGTGGAGTTACTGTGAAAGATGTACATATTTAGCAGTAAGGAGAGGTTGAATGAAAGAAGCCATAGTGTTGCAGTGTATGACATATAGGACACACTGGTTTTGGAGAAGAGTTAGGGTTCTTGACTCAGACTAGGCAGGTAAAGGTGCAATATGTAAGGATCTAATACCTATTGAATTAACCCTAACCCTAACCCACAAGAAACAGGGGGCACATAACCAGAGTAATCTGTGGCATAGCGAGTTAGCTCAGTTAGCCTCGCATCTAGCGGTCGGGACTTGGAAGTGTTGGCGTTCACACTGCCAGCACAGTTAGCGTAGTTATAGAGATGTTCCAATACTATTTTTTTTCCTCCAGATACTGATTCCGATAATTGTGCTGTGGGTATCGGCTGATACCAGTCTGTTATAGCTTGGCTCAGGTTAAATCCTTTGTAAAACATGAATGAATACAGCAAATGGAGATAGAGTTTACTTTTAAACAGTATAAAACAGTAGTGCAAGAGCAGCTTAACTAAATAAATCTAGGAATTAGAAGTGCTGCAACAATAGTGTAACATAAAAAAGGCATTTAAATAGATCAGTATAAAAAAGTAGTCCAGCAACAGCAACTGATTCCTTTAAAAAAACGTTTAAAATAGCGCAGCCATTATGTACTAAAATAAAGGCATTTCATTCTTTAAATAGTGCAGTATTTAACAAATAATAAATGATGTGTATCAGATCGGTGCCTGGACTCCAGTACTCGCCGATACCGATGCCAGCATTTTCGGCAGTATCCGAGGCATTTCTGATACTGGTATGACCCTAACCCTAACCCTAACTCTAGCTGGTTAGCACGCTAACTTCCGTAGATTTTACTTGTTTCACAGGTCACAACTTATCAAATTGATGGCGATGCTATATGGTTTGTTGACCTACATGGCCTCAAACAACTGTACCCTAAGGAGTCTGCACACTCACAAGTTGGGTCTCTGGCCTTCCACTATGTCCTCCTTGGGGATGGGGTAGAGAGCCTCATATGTGCGCTTCTCTCCTGAGCCATGGATGGCGTAGGAGTTCATCTTGTTGATATTGGGAGGAAAGTACGACCAAGGGAGGAGAGCCTCACCCATCCACCTGTCCCCTTTGATTGTGGCATTAAACACCATGGGGAGTTGTTGCTGGGGAGAAGATTTAAAGACAAAAATAAGGATATAATAATCAATGCATCTAACCGCCCACTTCAATAACTCCCTTGATGTCTACCTACCAGGAATGCTTGGCCAACTCCCGACAGCAATAATATCAGGTGCTGTCCGTGTCTGAAATGAAAACACAGTGTGCATGATTGTATCATATTTGTATACAAATATACGTTTCAGTGTTATGGCAGCTTTGTTCTGTACTTACGGGCAAAACTCCACCTCGAGGTAATTTTCTGTCGTACTATCAAGGAAGAAGGATTCCACGACTGAAGAGGAGAAGAAGACAAATCATTTAATCAAGACAAAACCTTTTGTACTGCATCAATGAACTGCTTAAAAGGGTGTTATTAACCTCCTCAGCACCTATTCAAGGGAGAAAAAAAAGAAATTCAATAATTTAGGTCGTTTATTTGAAGTTACATTTGAACAGCATAACGTTAAAATACATAAACTTTGAAAAAGATATGAAGACCAGCACACCCGCTAACCTAGCCACATGCTCATTATCTACATAGATTATAATGGGGTTGCCTTCCAATCTAATAAGTAACATTAATGAGGCCAAATATGTGGGGCTCATTAACCGGAAATCGAACTTACTTAAGGTCAATTAGATAGGATTGTTATTACTCAACCTCATCACTGGGTTTAATTGCTGTGTCACCATAATAATGATAATGCAATTACTATTATGGCCCTCATAAACAGAGCTGGTCCCTCATCTCTCAAACCTCATTGGACTACATTCATAATTTTATCTCAGCTTTTAGAGTGGTCTAAAATTGCATCATAGAGCAGTCATGACTGGAATAACAATGATTTATTTAGTACAACCACTGAGGGGTGGGCACAATAAAAGCAAGACCTGCACAACATGATGCAATCCATAACAACCCGCCATAAATGTGCCCTTTGTGAGGTTTATATAGTTCAGTGAAGTCAGGATTGTGTCACTGGGATAATTACATGTTGTAGTTTGTTAATTCAATTCAGTCAGAGGAATAGTTAGAGTTTGATGAGAGGATCAATAACACTTTTGCATCTGTCCATTCAATATGAAGCTGAAGCTTAGAGATGGTTTATTTAGCCAAACTTAATGACTGGAAATAGGGCATGATTGTGGATCCCACTGCTTTTATCGTGAAGACCGGACCCACTCTGTGTCTGACTGGCTAAACCTGATGTTCTCATCCTAGATCCCACCAGCTTCTCTAATTATGCCTAAACCAAAACATCCCAAGCATCAAACGCAACCAATCAGAGGCAGAGCAGGGTAGATGTTAGAGAGAAAATCAGTGAGGATCCAGTGGAATCCACAAACTTTGATTGTTAAACAAACAAATTCCACACAGAATGACCTGTAAATTAGTGAGCTTTGGAGTTGATGTCAGAGCTTACTGCTGTAATGAATGATACTGTATATGAGAGTCATACAGATCTACAGATCTTCTTGACAAGAAAGCGCATATGCATGTTCCACCAATTGTTGAACTATTGCTTTAATTAGTGATGCATTCAAAAAAACAAGTTATAACTTTTTTTGTTAAAGCAACATTATGTAGAAAGTGCAATTTGCAATGTACAACAATTACATAATGTTTCTTAAATGTTTAAATGTTTTCAACTAAAATTT
The DNA here is from genome assembly GCF_904848185.1 of Acanthopagrus latus. Taxonomy (NCBI): domain Eukaryota; kingdom Metazoa; phylum Chordata; class Actinopteri; order Spariformes; family Sparidae; genus Acanthopagrus; species Acanthopagrus latus. The sequence goes on along the minus strand of NC_051039.1, from coordinate 25,666,020 downwards.
TAATTGAAATATTAAAACCATTAGAGAAAAAGTGATAAAACGAATTAGCCTCAAACAACTGATAAATTAATGATTTTTTTAAATGGAGATTTATACAATACATTTTTACGAAAGGTCTGACTTTTAGTGTTTCCATTTGCCAGAGTGACCTCATATCACATTCCATTAAAAAAAAAAAAAAAAAATTGTATCTCCTTTAACATCACTTCTGCATCTACTTTACTCTTCACACATGCATCATGGATTCAAAAACTCTGGTCGTTCGCGCTACATCTCTAGAGAACCCCTGTGGTGCAGCACCGTACAGCATCGCCTCAGCTCCTTCCTTCTCACCCACCTTCATAGTCCCAGAGTCCAGGGAAGGGCTGACTAGGGGGCCCCAGAGGAGCTGCGGGGTCATTGAAGAAGGGACCAAACATCTCGATCTTCAGCCCTCCTTGGCCAGGAGAGAAGACGATCCTGATGGGGTCATGATCCACTGGATTGCTATCCCAGGTGTTCTGGATCAGATACTGCATTTGAGTAAGAGGACTGAAAGAAAAATGAAATCAGCATTACAGTCTGCCATGTTTGTTACACAGTACTGCACTAGTCTGAACCATAAACTTACAGAGATTCACAGCATAGCAGAATGTGGATTAGTGTCATTAACTGTATCCCTCGAGATGCCCCCATGTTGTCAAAACTCCACAGACTCACAGGTGAAAATACTCTCAACTGTGCCCAAGCTGCACTTTCCACACCTTAAAATACTAAATGTTCTGCCTTGTAAGCAGTTTGTTATCATATTAGGTTAATGTCAAAGGCAGGTCTGTTACTCAATAACTTCTAAAGATAGTCAAATTGACTTCCTGATATGAGAAATTTGGAACTATTACCTATCAGCCGAACTTACTTGGTGTCCAGGCTGTGGTTTCAGATAAGACCTGATTTCGAAATCTGGTAAACTTGCCAGAGGAGGTGATTTTCCAGGAGGATTTTTCTGTTAAGTAAGAATAACCAATCTGTCATTTTGGTAAGTTAGCAAATCATATGACCAGTTCAACCAGCTATCAAGCATTATTATACCTACACTTACTGACGGACCAGAGCAGCTCGTCGGGCTAAAAACAAACTATTTCCACCAGGTGTGTGTCACAATAATATTCAAACAGAAACTAAAAGACTGTGTTTCTTAAATTGACACATAATATCCGACTGAAACCTCCCGTCATGAAACGGAACCTTTTTTACTTCCGCTTTGTGAAGACGGAACAACTTCTGTGGTGCATATCTTCATTGCCATTGGTCGTTGTTTGTTTGCTTCAAAACTGAAGGCGGAACCGAAGATTAAAGTAAACACTTCGCTCTTTTATTGTTGTATTTGAAAATATTCCATGTAAAGCAGTGCGGCCCCCTTTCTCTTAAATCAGTTATGCTGCGAGTTGTACATTTGCTTATCAAGTTAAAAGATTTAGTTAGCTAGGTTCGCTAATCTCTGCTGAGATTGATTAGCTGCCCGAGTTAGCTAATGCTAGCTTACCTTGGCAACAAGATGTTCTAGCTAACAGACCTTAAGCAGCTTTCTAATGGCGTTAGCTGAATGTGTGTAATTTCTCAGATAGTTTCTAAACCCCCACAGCAAGACGTTGCCTCGAAAGCAGTTGACATGACTGAATTAGTGGTTTAATTGTCACATACCTATGTTTGTTTTAGCGACCGTTAATGTTGAGCTGTGGTCGTTTTGAATGTGACAGCGCACACTCTTCTGCTTTTATCAGGACTGCACCTTCATCATGGAGGCAGAAGTTGAGTTTTTACGAGATCAAGGTAAGTTAAAGACACACTCCTAAGTAGGACACACCAACAGCAAGTTGATCAGTCCCAGACCTGCTCAAGACCTCAAATGCTGAGCAGTTACGTTCAGGCTGTAAATGTATAATAAGCCATTGTGACCGTATGGCATCAGTGAGACAGCACCAAAGGTAGCTACGCGAGACCATGACTTCTTTATTGTCACGTTATAAACATACAGTATATTACAATCATGTCCTATTCTTCATTACAATAGATCAAATGAATACCACATTTGATCCGAGCCATTAGTCATCAAGAATCTCACTGGGACTTGTAGGAGACTGTCCGACAGTTCTAAATATATTCTGAAAATGAGAGGATTTTGGGATGCCAGATGTTAATTAGGGGCAATATTATATATTCTGTAATACTAAAAATGACTCTTTAACATGCACACAGATGGAACTGGTAATGCTTGTCAATGTTTCATTTCCATTGTCAAGGTATTTATGTGTTCCTGGGCCAGTTTGTCACCACAGTGTAACAGTGATAGTCGGTACAATCGGTTATAAACGGTTGTGTTATGAGTCATTATTGGTGGGAATGATCATTATGATTGGATCATAGTTTTTCACAGAAAAGAAAACGTGATGATGGGGCATGTGTTTGAGGTCTGTACTGAAGAAACATGTTGTCTGATATGGCTTGTATGCTGTGACCTGTGATGTGGATATTGCACTGTTATTTTGATAGTATTTCAATTAATTGTGCAGCTCTATTAACAGTGGTGAGAGCTCCAAGAAAACCATGCCAAACTTTATGGAACCTTTTTGATGAAATGCTTTAAAATAGAACTTAAATTTCACACTCAAATGTCTCTGGTCACTCTCATAAAGATCATGACTTTGCAGCTCTTTCATCCATCTCATTCATCTTTGCTGAATGTTTGTGTTGGTGTCCCTGACTTCCTCTGACTAACTCTGAAATCTGACTAACTTCTAGCCCAAGTTGTTCACTGCTCTCAGCAAAACTGCTGTAACTTCACTCATAGCTGCCCTGAACCGTGTACCTGCCAACAAACACAGCCAACCACTGCTAAATCTGTTCTTGAATGGCCAGATACTTTATGCTTTAAGTATTTGGCGGATTGCACTATTTCAAACTAAGACCTCATTCGTGAAAATTTGCATTTTCTAGATAGGCCAGTGTGGTGGGGAAACTTTTCAAACTCTGAATAATGGAGCTAGAGGAGTATGTGTGCTTGACTGCATATACGTGTGTTTTTTTTTCAGTCCACAGGTTAAACTCGGCTCTCAGCCAGTATCAGTATGGGCACCACAGTCAGTCTACATCATCTCAGGTACAAAGACATCTGGGGAAAAAGCTTTAAACTATAGAAGATGTAACTGTGTTTGGTATCTCTAATAAGTAACCTTTTTTTTGTATCCGTTTGATATGGAAATAATTCAACAAGATGCACCATACATACATACACCATTACATTAGATTTGTTGTTGTTAACTAAGAGTATTGAGCAAAATGACCAATGACTCACCCACTGTACCTCTTATTTTCATCAGGTGGAGGAGGCAAGACGGGCGGAGTCTCCTGCACCGTGGATCTCTGACAGAAGGTCAGGCGCAATGAAATTCAGTCTTGTATGACAGTCAACACATTATGGGATAAACAATCTTCTGCTGATTCGCTTGCACCGAGAATAAATATTTTTACATACTAAGTAACATCATTGTTCATCTGTGTTACAGTATAATGGCTCCTCTGATATCAGAGTATGATCGGCACATGGATGAAATGACCGAGCAGCTACAGAGATACCAGGTGAAAAAGATATGAATTCAGTTTGTATGTCGAAATACTCAAAAAAATATCAAATATCTTGACTTCATCTGTGGTAGTACATTATATGTACTGTAGATATAAAGTTAAGTAAAGGGATGTATAAATAAGCCCTTGAAATATGCCAAAGTGAGGCTTAGAGCTGAGAGATCTCTTGATCTGGGTTTCTTTTGATGATACATATTGTTGATGACTTTCTTCAAAGGATAGTGATCTTTTAGCATTTTTTAGTAAGTTTCTTTTTTAATGTACAAATCCGGACTTAGATTTCATTGCAGTCTGATGTCGCGACTAATTAATAATACACAGTTTTGATCTATTTGTTAAATCAACAGACACAGATGACAGACGTCAAAGTGAAGTTGGAGAGGGTTGTCAAGGAGAATGAAAGGTAGAAAAAATCCACCAGTGTCATGTTGAATTGATTGATTGATTGATTGATTGATTGATTGATTACATGTTGAGTGACTTAGATCATAGCTCCACGTTTCACCAAATACAAGATAACAGTGACTAGTAGTAGTAGTAGTAGACAAGTAAAGTTATTTTAAGTTTCCATTATAGAGGCCTCCTGAGCTTTCAAAAGTGTGCTTTATTGACTGTAATTAAGGTTGTGGTATTTAAGTTAAAATCAAAAGCCATCTGCAGTTGTATCATTTTCATATATTACCCCTTCAATGTCAACCCCCGCCTTTGCCAGGTTGCATGCAGAGCTGAGGGAGTGTGTTGAGAAGCAGCTTCATGCCCTACCCATGGCTTCAGGAGTGGAGGGCAACACAGTGGAGGAGGAAGCGTTCACCAAAAACCTCCAAGAACAGATCCAGCTGTCTGAACAGGTCTGTATAATGTCTACAAGTCCACATTTACAGTTGTGTGTTTATGCTCTACATATAATCTGTTGTCGTAATCAAATGTAATGTAATCTGTTGTGTCATCAAATACTTTGAACTGAAGGAATTTTCCAGTGGGAAATGCACTTGTTTGCTGTTTTTGGAAGTAAGATGAGACAACAGTTTTTTTTAAAGAAGTTTTCATCTGTGTGCATTCAGTGGAGATATTTTAATTTGTAATATGACTAATGTGTTATTCTTCTTTTAAGATATACCTATTCTCACTTAAAATTGGCTGAATACAAAGCCCCAAAACAGACTGTGCTACTTCTGTTAAATGGGCTTTCTGACTACATGTAAATTAGTTGCAAGCTTTGCCCTCTGTCCCCCTTGATTTTTTTAAGTAAGTGGTGACACACATAAACACACTCACATAAAAACTTGGTATTTGCAGCTGCTGTCAGCGCTGTTCTACACTAGGTCAGGCATGCCTGAAGTCTTACCCATGAATACCCAGTATGCTTAACTACATTATTACATAGACTCGCATGCATCTTTGAACTCTGCTACAAAACTGCAAAGCTTTGTGACTGCATCTTACTTGACTGTGATGCTGCTGTGCTGACAAAATCTGTCCACAGACAGACATAAATGTAAACAACACCTGGTAAAAACTGCTTCTCTGTTAGTTCTGGCTTCAGAAGGTGTCTCCAGGACCACCTTCCATTTTGCCATAATGGTACACACACACCACAGACTCACAAAGTGAAAAGGCCACTGTCTCAGCAGGTAATATATACATCTGAGTTTGTATGAACACGTGTATATTGTAATGTTTATTTGTTTAGGAGCGGGTGCAGGCCATGGAGCTGTGGCAGACAGCAGCCCAGGAGCTGGACCGCCTCCAGCAGGCCTACCAGAAGACCATCTCTGATGGACAGATCCACAATGCACAGAGACAGCAGCTCAAGGTTCACTTCAGTATTTCCCACATTAAAATGCAGTCAGTAGGTTTTTTGCCCATTAATAGCACATCAGCCTTTCACCACAAGATGGAGCCAGCATGATGGAACTGAGGTCAATTAGAGCATTTTGACCTCAGTTAATGCTTATTATAAGCTGAGGTAATTACAAGCAGTTAACGTTTTATTGAATGCCTCTCTTTTTTTCCCAATCACAGGATCAGCTTGTTCAGTTCCAGCAGCACACACACAAACTTCAACTGGCCAATCAGAGACTGGAATCGGTAAGTGACGCTTAATTAAAAGCGTGTTAAATTATTGCCTTCTAATTAGCCATGGGATCGAAATGCTGTGCAATTCTCCGGAATTAACCCTGCTCTAATAATTAATCTTGTAACTAAGTGAATCGGTTTTCTAAATCACTCTGGTAGTCGGCCACAACTGCCTGGGTTGTATTATAGTGTGTCAGCTTGCTTGGTAATCCTCTTACTACCTTAGCATTTTCTTTTTTCAGAACACCCAGTCAGTTTGGACTCCAATTGGACAGTAATCTGACTAAGGCTCTACCTCACTTTGAGGTTAAGGCGTTCAGCATATTGTGTCTATTTGTTCGCATACAAACCCATGCACTCGGACATACACATTCGCACCTAGTGTTTACTTGGGACACACTACATTGTGTGAGGAGAGAGTAACACTATATCCCTCTGATGCATTTTTAATGAGAGGGCAAGCCTTGGGTTTTCCCCTCTCTGACTTATAATACAAACAGCCTTTTTCATTAACAAGTGAGACAGTGGTCTTTGTAGCCATGAGTGACTGACAGGGACTTGCAAGCTTGTTGTGAAAGGACACACAAGTTTTGAGAGAAAAGTTGACTTTGGGGTCAAATTTGAGGTTTGTGTGTTTGGAGTCATGCCACACAAATGGCAGTCTTGTCTCTCTTGCCACACGCAGACGAACCAGCAGTTCCTGAAGACGGTGACGGAGCAGAGCACGGAGATGGAGGAGCTACACTGCCAGCTCAGGTGACTAAATACCTTGGAGATTCAAAATGGCTGCTGCCAGAGGTCTTGCTCTGTAAACTTGCTCTGAACCCTACTATAGCCCTTTTCACACAGAGACTCTGCATTATGGCAGCAACAAAGGCTCACTTTTAAGCCGCCTTTTTTTGTTCACACTGAGCCAAGAAACGGAGGATTAAGACTGCTCTTTTGTGTTATTTCATACAACACGCCAGCGCTGCAGAACTAAAATAAGCGTGACGGTACACATCATGCCGTTGACAAATTGTTTTTTTTATTTGTTTCCACATGTTGATCTAAACATGAAAAGTCAAGTGTTTATAATCAAATATATGCACTTGTCATGTGTTGTGATTAAGATCATGACCTGCCATGCAGCTTGAAAAGTGATGAAGTTTGCGTTTTTTTTTTTGCCCTCTTGGTCAGGAGAGCTCACAGTCATGGAGACTTTTTGCAATACACGTTGCCAGAGAGTAACTACAATAACACAGTAACTGACGGAGACAAAGACATGATGAGTTTTTTGCTGTGAGTCGTGTCACATAATCACTGCCATTCAGCTGCAGGAGCCCCCTGGCTCTGCTGCCGGGGACAGATGCTGTTTTCCGGGCCGAAATGTGACAAAGAGTCGGCAGGACACACAGGACAACTGAGGCTTCTCCATGTATGGATGCCATATTTTTTTCTGCATATAAGTTACCAAGGACACTACCAGTTACCACAAAACAGTCGTTTGGTCCTGTAGTATTGCTTTGTTGTTCATTTTTCTATTATTTGATGAGTGAAGGATCTGTTTAGCTGTCAGACTGTGAACACCATCAGACTGACTCACCCATGTTCCGTGCCTGAGGCTTTTCCATTCACTCAGATTGTGTCTCGCCCCTGCTGTGGCTCTGATACTACTTCTGGAGGTGGATCAGAGCCGCAGCAAAACTCCCCGCCCTCTCCACATCTGTAACTTTGGCACAGACAGTGAGGCAGTGTATTGGCACATGGTTCCCGCACTGAAAGGGCAGTGTGAATGGGCTTCATGACACGCGGGTCACCACACTACATAACATGTAGATAGAGAATGCACAATTAGTGATTATATTGTGACCAAATTCAATCCCATGTTGAAGAGTGGGATGTGTGTGATCCGTGATGTGATATTGTGAAATATGTTTGTGATAAATAGAATTTGTGGCAAAGCTTCTACCTTTTAATCTATCTTTTGCATCCAAGTTGAAGGAATAGATCCACATTAGGGGAAATTATGTTTATTCCGTGTCTTGCTGAGTGTTAGAGGAGAGTGAGAATGAGAAGATCAGTACCACTCTCTTGTCTGTACAGTAATTACAGCGACTAAAAACAGCTGGCCTGGCTCTTTATAAGGGTAACAAAATTTCTGTGTGAATACCTAAAACTCACAAAACTCAACTGAAGTGTAGAAGTGATCTTTGGGTGTGTAGATGGTAGATGGATTTTGGTCTTTTTGACCAAGCCAGGGTAGATGCTGCCTGTTTTACAGTCTAACTCTCTGCAGGAAAGTGAATATTTGTATTACCAAAACTGTCAAATTATTTCCTTGAAAGGTGCACTATGTTGTTTTTGGGAAGAACTTGTAATCAGAAGAGAAAGATATTTATTTCCTGATTAAAAAAAAAAAAAATTATATTATGCCTAAATAAACAAACTCTCTTCATTTTCATGACTTAATACTGAATAAACAAACTGACCCACAATTTCATACTTTTTCTACTTTGTTTATGTACGGCGGAGAGAACAGCTTGTTTATTCAGTTATGGAAAAAAATAAATATTCCTGAGTTTGTTCTGTTACCTCATTAGTTTTTTAAGTATTGCAACTCTGAGTTTGAATTTTTCCTCCAAAACTACACAGTGCTCTTTTAAACTCATAATTAAAGATGGCAGTGTCTATGTTGTTTCAGTATGTACTCACACTATTGTTTAATCTGTCTTCCTGCTGTAGGCAGGCCAAGGCTGAGTTGAGGACGGCCACAGCTAAAGTAGATGAGATGACCAAACTGCTGCAGAATGTCCAGGACCAAATGCAGAGACGGGTGAGAGAAGATAAAAAATGCATCGTATAAAAATTATATTGCAGAAGAAAAATGGTTTTCCATTTCCTGGGAGTGGGGTAGGCAGTGGAGAGCTCGTGTTTTATGTCTGTTTGGCTGTAGTGCCCCCATTTTGTCATTATTTGTCATTGTTTTGGACACTTAATAAATCAAACGAGCCAAATCCAGTTAATTAAGATTGAAAGCAGTGTGTGTTTGTGTTTTAAGGAGGATGATGTGGCAGAGGCTCAGGGCCGAGAGGATGCAGCAGACAGACGGCTCCAGCAGCTTCAGGCGGCCTTGAGCCAGCTAGAGACCAGGTGAACACACCTTCACCTTTTCACCTTTTTAACATTTCAATCATTTGGGAGATGTATGCAGCATTGGGGAGCATTTACCATGTTTTAGAAATGGGTCTCCAGACATGATCAAACCACATTTTCACAAAGACATTAAATAAGTAGTGCAACAACATTAACCAATATTCAGACAGAGCAGTAGTTGAGCGTCTGGAAGGAGCGGGATATTGGACTCTTTTTGGAAGTCATAGAATTATACATCAGAATTACAGAAAGCCAAGCAGTAGCAGCAGTTTCCTGTCTTTCCCCCTACTGGTGCTCAATCTTTTTTCCTCCTTTGCCAGACTAAAAGCTGCCTCTCAGGAGGCAGAGGCAGTTCGTAGAGAGCAAACTGTGTGGGAGAGAAAAGTGGGGGAACTCCAGTCGCGTTGCACCACTCTAGAAGAGGAGAAGTACGAGGCCCTGGCCAAAGTGAGAGAGAGTGTTCAAGTGGCCGAGGAGGCTGCACTGCAGAAAGATCAGGTGACCTTGTCTTCCTTTATTTGTCTGCCCCGCCCCCCCCAATTTTTTTTTTTTTTTTTTTTCTCACTGGCGGACTCTTCTCCTCAATCTATTGAGCTGCATTATCCTCCTGACAAGTGTCCCTTCATCCCTCTGCCCACTGAAATGTGTGTCTGTCCGAATCCTCTCCCTTCAGGCCCTGTTAAGAGAGAAACAGAAGGCAGAAGAGCTGGAGAAGACAAAGGAGGCCATCAAACAGTTAATCCACGATGCTGCAGTCCGCACAAGAAAAGAGGTGAATGGCTCACTGAGCAGGAACTGCTGGGTAGTTTCTGAAGAAGTTGGTACAGCATTGAAACTCTACAAAATATCTACAAAACATCTTAGAATCGCAGCTTATTCTGCTAAATGCCCTCCATGTAATTTGCTCTGCGTGTGACTAAAATCTGTTTTTAACTTACTGAATGTATCACACCATTACTTAAAGCACTGGATGATCTCCAGATAATTGGTGCCAGCTCTGTATACTTAATTTTCAAAGAAATTGATATCTGTAAAAACTAAGCAAACAACAGAATTTTTAGGTTTATAATTAGCCTTACACGGTAGGGCAACCTCCAACTTTACTGATGTACTTAGCCAAGAGCAAAGCACTGCTCTTTCCCCCGCCTAACCTCAGTCGGGCACATGGTGATTAATGCTCAATTAATGGGTCGCCTTCATCAAGTCCTTCAACTGTTTAATCCTGTTAATGACGCTAAGTACGGCCGCACTGCTGGCTGTCATCTTAGTCTCTGGCTGGCCTTCAACAAATGATGGTATTTTACAGAGTAACTGTTGATTTGTGAGACTTTCTGTAAATTATGGGCCTTCCTCTGCCTTTGACTTTTCACCTTCCAGGTAATTTTCTCATGGATGTCAGAGGTTGACATAAAATGCTGCAGACAAAGTGAAGCAGTTTTTTTACCCTAATCCTCTCTCTCTCTCTCTCTCACTCTCTCTCTCATCTTCACTTAAAGCCATTCCATGTTGAGATAAGTATGTGTAATGAAGAATTAATCCCAAAACTGCTTACATTGGCAGTCAGACCTCAGACTTACCTCAGGACTTAAAGGATAAGTTCGCCCCAAAATGAAAATCCAGTCATTATCTCCTCACCTACCTCGCCGATGGAAAGTTGGGTGAAGTTTCATAGTTCACAAAATATTTCTGGAGCTTCAAAGCATACCAAACGCTGAGTGCTTGCAAGCAAACATGTATGCTAACAGTGAACATATAATGTTCTTCCAAAAATCATATCTGCAGATGTTTTATGAGGAAGGAAACACGTGCATGAAAACAAACAAAATGAGGCCCACGCTTATCAACACTGCACCATAGCACTACTAGTGGTCAAAAACTCCGGGACTAACAGGGTACTTGCAAAAGCCTTAAAGTAATGAATTTAATTACTGTACTACCCAGATCCCAGCAGTCATTGCCCATTTTGGAACTGTATGACTTCTTTTTCCCATAGGTGGATAATGTGCGCAAGCAGTGCAACGTTCAAATCCACCGCATGGCTGAAGAGCTGTCTGCACTGCAGCTGGTAAGAACCTGGCCCACTGAGGAAAAAAAAAACATTTTTTTTAACTATTACACTAAATCCTTCCTTTGTTCCATCTCTGTCTATTCGCATGTTTTCTCTCTTCCTGACACTATTCTCTCCTTCCACCTTTCTCCAGGAGTGTGCAGATAAAGAGTCTCAGATTGAGAGGTCTCGGCGGGAGAGAAAAGCCGTAGAGGAGGAGCTGGAGAAGGTATCTGTGAAAGGATCAGTGAAACTGCAAGAAAGTAGCTGCTAAAGCTAGCTCCAGAGTTCTGATAGTGTTTGGTTACATGGTTGTATGAATGAGCTGAGGCAACAATTGTTTCAATGCTGCCTGTGGTGTTTTTGTTTGAGGTGTATAAGGAGGGTAGGGCAGAGCCAGAGTTCAGGAAGATTGATGCTCTTCACCAGAGGTGTCTGGATGCAGAGAGGATGAAGGACGACATGAGCCTCACTTTGCAAAGCACCCAGAACAAGCTGAAAAAGATGGAGATGGAGTAAGTGCAATTTAGCATTGTAGGATTACTCTTGGGCAGGAAATTGAGCTCTCTACTTTTATTCCATTCCTCCTCCCATCACGTTCATTTACTGCCAGTACATCATGATTGTATAAAAATAACAATTTGTCCTTTTCTTCTACTCTCTTACCCCTTCCTTTCCATGTATAGCTACAGTGAGGAGCTGTCGCGGTGCCAGGAGGAAGTGCGGCGGCTGCAGAGCTCTCTGGCTTCAGCCCGGGACGACTGTGTCGGCGTCAGCGACGAGCGGCTCCAGCTGCAGCAAGAGAACCTGCAGCTTCGCAGGGAGATGGATGAGCTGCGCAAAGCCACTCTGCTGGCCCAAAAGAATGCCAAACAACAGGTAACTGAATGATCAACAGAAAAGGAAGGAAATTAAGGAATAGATGCTTTCTATAAGATCTGCCAGAAAAGGCACTTGACTCTGTAGGGCAGGAAGTTAAACTGTTTAAGGCCAGAGTGCAGGGCCATAAAAATGATGAACAGGTAGGGTGGAAGAAAAGGGAAGACAGGAGAGAATCTTCGTGGATACTACTGTATTATATTAAAACATTATCAGCAGCTACTTTTGTACCATCACTGTATTGTACTGTACAGTCTGGTGTCTGTCTAGTTGAAAATAAAACACCAATTCCATCAATGTACAGATGTGTCATGTGGTGGAGTATTTGAGTTCACATTTTCCAATGATGGTACACACACTAATAAGTCCAAATGACTGTGTCTGGGTCATCATTTCCAAAAAATCTCTGCCCGTCCAGAGTTGAACACTGAAAACAGATTCTGAATATTTTCTCCCTTGAAGGTGTTCTCCAAAAGCAGAATTTTTTGTAGCCAAAATGTGCTGAAAAAGCTGTTTTAAGATTGTTCTTTTTTTGCCCGGCTCAGTTGTTGTGCTCACAATGAGTAAATTAACCTTCATGTGTAAAATCTGTGGAGCGCCTCTTTATGAAGTGTGGGAGAAAACAGTGGGGAAAAAAAGAATTTACTTAGCCTGCTGATCTGAAATGTTTGCCAAACATCCACTTGGATTAACAATTTGGAAAGCTTTCACTGAAAGAAATATTATACATTTGTATAAAAGGTGATGGGATACTTGGCAGAAATAAAAACCAAAGATGAAGAATAAAACACATGCTTATCTTGCTTACATAAAGCGATACAATGCAGGTTACGTCATGTATCCAACCCCTCCCTCTGCTGCCTCCACCCCCCCAGGTGTCACAGATGGAGCAGGAGTACAGCCTGAAGGAGCAGGGACTGAGCGCACAGGTGCGGGAGCTGGAGGAATGTATGCGTAGCTCCAGTGCTGAAATGACGAGCCTCGTTACAGCGCAGCAGAAAAGAACCCAGCACTGGAAAGAAGAGGCCAAGAACCTGATTCAGTCCTTTGAGACTAAAATCACAGGCATAAAGTAAGAACCAGCTGACTCAGATTTAAAAATTACTGAAGAAAGGAAAAAAGGAAATATGCACTGAGAAATATGCCTCGGGATCAAAAGTTGGCCATTTTAAAAAATGATAGGAGACATGAATATAACATTTGCCTACATTAACAACATCTGCCACTGTGACTCCACTGGGTATTTTCCTTGTGTAGATAAATGTGAAGTAATGTGCTCAGAAGAGCAAGCCGGCTGAGCAAACATTTTCTCTGACTGACAGACTGCTAAAGCAGCACTTCTGATCCCAGTTTGATCCACTTTAAAATAAGATGAGATACATCAATTAATATTTGATACCATTCTCTTAAGTCCAATACAAACATAGTTTTTATGAAAAAAAAGAAAACTCCTTGTGATACTTCTTATACTGCCCAAGGACTGATGTTTTTATTGCATCAGTTTTATCACAAACACTGGATTTAAGATGAAGCAACAGCAAAAGTGCAACACAAAAGATTTCGATAACATTTGGAACAAGAATTGACTTGCCATTTTAAGTTGTTTTGCCCTCAGCGACAGCTGTACTACGATGTGATGTGTTGGAAATATTGAACACTTGAAGATGGGGCTTTCTAAATGTTTTTGTCTGTGTGAGGAATGCTTTAGTTTTTTATTTTTATGTCTGTTCCAGAGCAGAGCTGAATCGACAGAAGCAGCGCTCGCACGAGCTGGAGCTGCAGCTTGAAACTGACCATAATACTGTTGCCGAGGTTTGCACAAACACACCCACAAACACGCACACAACCTTGCAGCTTGATTTCCAGTCCAAAAGACTTAAATGGATATGACACAGAGCAATTCTTAAACAATTCTGGAGATGATTGTCCACTGTAAGACACTGATTTCTACCTGAGTCAAAGAGCTGCCCTTTGCTGTTCAGGTCTGATCAGCTGCTGTTAGCCTCCACAAATGTCAAGCCTCCTTTGTACCAGTGTGACCTGACAAGCAGCTACAAAAAGACAAGAAGCAAGAGGCATTTTAAAAGAAAACTGCAACATCAGCAACAAGCAGCATGACAAAGACAACTGGGAAATGTATAACTTGATGCAATCTGTCCTGTCGACTTCAACCAAAGATGCTTAGCTTACATTTACAGCATAAATTTGAGATAAACGGTGAAATAATAAGGATGCGAGTGATGGGCGCAGTTTTAGGTTCTGAGAATCTGGAATGAAATGAGACGAGCTGTTTGTTCTGTCCCAAAGGAGAGAGTTCACTCACGATTTCTGCATATTTATATTTGCAGAGCCTACATCTCGTCACAACAGAATGTCTGTGGTATTGCATAGTGATAATTGTGAACATCGAGATGACTTTTCTTGTTTGACTCCATGTTACAAATTGACACATTTATACGTTTGTGCAGTACGAGAGGCAGCTCGCAGAGTATCAAGAGAAGACGAGTCGTCTCCAGAGACGACTGACACAAGCTGAACAAAGGGCAACCACTGCCACGCAACAGGTATGTGTGATTACATTTTGTGTTCTGTGCAGATATGTGGTGACATTGACATGGTGTGAGTGATTTATATGACTTGAATGCTGTTATTTATCTGTTGTGCTTTTTTCTTTTCTTTGCATACAGCTGACTATGTTGGCATCACAGCGAAGGAAAACAGCCATAGTTGATCAAGAGACTGCATAACTGTCACTTTGCTATGGGAAAATAATGTAGCATGTGTGTGAAGAACATGTTGCTCTGGGCCAAAATATTGATACCTCAACAATGTCAGTGCTTTGGTGATTCACTGAAAAACATGTTCCCGTTTTCTACACTATTGTACCAAATGTTTTCTGTTGAATGTATTTATAAGGATTAAATGAGATATTTTGCGCAGGATGATACATAAACTTTGTAATATTACTATAAAATAAACACCTTCAAAATACATCAGTGTTAATATTTATTGTGTGTGTATATAAATGTATGTATATAAATATATGAAGATGGATGGATGGATGGATAGATAGATAAAATGTATTATATTCAATAGAAATGTATCAGGAATTCAAGGTTTTGGGTCATACAGCCATGGGTGAAACACAAAACCAGCAACGTGCCGTTGTTTGACTGCGTTGCATGCTGGGAGAAAACTTTGTTGCTAGGAAACCGTAAACCTCAGCGCTCTGTCAGTAACCTAAGTATACATCGACTTTAAACACTTTTATACAGCAAAAAAGCGAAGGTACATGAAAAATATTTCAGACCGGAATATCTGATACGGTAGGCATGTATAAATAACGTTATCCATTGAATACAACGCCTTATATTCACAGAAGTATAGCTAGCTGTTTGGTTGCAAAAGTTAATGCTCGCTAACTTTAAGAGCAAATGTTTATCTCTTCCTGTATTGGTTTTCGCTTAATATTTGGAACTGTAATGGTGTAAGGAAGTTATCTGTGTACATATCTAAGTCTTGTAATGTCTTCCTAATTTGTCCGAATAACGTAGTCTGAACGGGATACATCTGAACCGCACATGGATCCCAAGTGGGTTTGTCCGCCAGGGACAGTTGTTTAGTTGTTTCATGGTGGCACCATCAGGGTTTGCCCATCGAGCCCGCACATACTCATACTCACATACCGGTACTCAATTTCGAGTGAGGCCACCGTGCACAAACCCACCTGGGACCCATACGGGTATGTGCTGCTCTCATTTAGCCCGTATGTTGGCTGGGCGCTAGCTAACTGTTTATGTCACTGCCACAGAGCCTGCCAAGCGAGCCTGCCATGGCAGGTGCACCCCCGGGAGGCTCCCTGTCGAGTTGCACTGGACAAAGCTGGGAAACCGAGTCCAGAGGTAGGCCTAGCTAAAACAGGGTCCTGTTGGTACCATGGAGAAGTGCTAGTTACTGCATAGTTTATTTTTTGTTCACACATGTACAAATTATACAAATTATATATGTATAGAAACAACAAAAGATGAGATGTAGAGCTTCAGAAACCCCTAACAGAGGAACTGGATGTGGGTGCTCTCTGATGCAAAGACTACATTAGTCCATTAACAAAAAGAGAAAGAGAAACACAACTATTAAAATGATGGGAGAAAAGTGACAACAAAGTAAGATCTCATACCTTATCAGACATTGGAATACACATAGAAAATGACAATTAGAACACTTTCCTTGATTGTACAGGTGCTTAATTTAAGATATGAGGTGGCAAAGCATCCTATATAGCTCAATAGATAGGAGGCCTGAGTTGATAGTTATTTTGAGTGGTATTATAATTAAAATGGCAAAAGTAGAAATACTGTAAATGGAGGAAATAATCAGTTGGAAGAGCTGGTATACATATACAAAAAATCTGTCGTTGCTTGGCTTGTGATGTGAACAGTGATGATGCCTGATCTTAAAAAAAAAAAAAAAGAAAAGAAAAAAAAAAAGGTTTGGATGAATGAGTTAAGTAAACAATAGATGCTTCTTATTGCTCATTTCTGAAGACAAAACATAGGAACAAGTTTAGTGGGATGAGGGATATTAGATTTTTATCATTAAATGTCACTATTCCACTTGCCATACTCTTCCAGAGCATCAGCCTATGGCCCCTAAAGCACAGAGCTCCACCATCTATCCAAGACCTCCAATAAATGTGCCGGACCCACTGGTGAGACTTTGCACACTGAGACAGTATGAAATGCAATTTACTGTACACCCAATCTAGTATGTTCCATTATGTTTATATATATTATACTTGACTCAGTCATAAACCCAACAGTGGTTGGTTCGCAACCTTATTAATGTTTTTTTGTGAGAAAGTAGTATGTGTGCCATTCATTTCATCACAGAAAAATGAGAATTGTAGAAAATGTTTGAACTCAAGACTGCCATGATATACTGTACATGTTCTTTACAAGTGTGTGTAAAACCTTGACCACAGCTGTATGGGTCTTTGGTAGATGACAGCTTCTTCTCCTTAACCTAGGCTGTTTTAAAGAGACAAGTATTACGGAAAGAACCCAGTCTCAACCACTTAAAAACTCGTGAGCGGCTGTATTTTCCTGGCTGGTACACTCAGTCGCCTCCATCTCACCACAAAGAGCAGCTAAGCTCACTTCTTCACCAGTTGCCTTCCAGCTTACCGCGTATGCAATCCACAACTAAGGTCAGTGCCAGACATGTTGGAAAAAAAGATAACCATTGTGTAAAAGATACAGTGCATGATGGACAGTGTCTCCACGCTGAAATTGTTTCGAAATGCTCAAACCCAAGACTACCAATAAAACTGTGGCAAATGTGTCCAGCTTCAGGCTGCCTACTCCCCTGTCAGTTTAAACAACTGGTGACGGAATGTGCTGACAAATCCTCTGTTAAAGCACCGATTAATTGTTCACTGACATTATGAGCAACTTGAGAAAATGTATCTTTACTTGTGTCTCCTCATCATTTCTCAGTTGTCCCAGGATGTGGCATCAACAACTAGTCTACCCAGAGGGCCAGTTTCAGTTAAGAGTGGTGGACACTTGGACAAATTTGAAGTACATGAGTACAGTAAGGATGGCTATTTGATGATCAGTAATGGATGAGTGGTTTCATTGTTTAAGAGTGTCAACAGCGATTCAGTGTAACTAAGGTTGAAATGAATGAGTGAAGTACACAGTGGATGTATCTTACTGCAAAGTGCAAATCCTATTAGCTTTGGTTAGTCAACTCTTATTTAAATGTTACTATTCCACTTGCCATACTGTCCCAGAGCATCAGCCCACTGCCCCTGAAGTACAGAGCTCCACCATATCACCAAAACCTCCAGTCTGTGTGCGGGACCCACAGGTAAGACAAACTTAGATCAAAGTGAGACAATATGAAATGCTATGTACCGTTCGCCCAATCTAATACTTTCCATAACACTTATATTTATTATCCTTGGGTCAGTCTTAGAGTTATTACAGTTACATGGATATAGGACTTTTGTAGATGTCAGATTATTTCCCTAATGTAGGCTGGACTCAAGAGACAACCCAGTGTCGACCACTTAAAAACCCATGAGAAGGTTCAGTCGCCTCCATCTCAGCACACAGAGCAGCTACACAGGCATTGTCAAAAGTTGCCTGTCAGATTACCGCCTCTGCGATCTGCGACCAAGGTCAGTGCCAGACATGTTTTCGGAAAAGATGTCTACAGTACATGATGGTTGATGTCCCTAAAAAAATGATTTTGTCAATGCTAGGAGACCACCTAAAAGGCTCTGGCAAATGTGTCAAGCTACCAGGCTACCTTTGCCTTTGTCAGTTTAAACAACTGGTGCTGACAAATCTGTTAAAGCACCAATTCATTGTTTACTGACTTTAAATTGGCTACTTGTTAGAGAAAATTCCTCTTTGCTTGTGTCTCCTCATCAATTCTCAGCCATTCAGGAATGTGGTGAAGACACATGGCCTCCCCAAACAACCATTTTCCCTTGAGAGTGGGGAAGAGGAGCACAAGTACCACTGCAAGCTGATTCGTATCCCCTTCTTTGCCCGCTTCAAAATGTGGAAACCCTTCTACATCTGGCACAAAAAAGTTTGCGCAAAGAAGATTCATCTTGCAAGGGAGTCACTCCGAAACCGTTTATTTATCGCCAATCAGGTGTGTGACTGTGTGTATAAATTGAGGTCTGGAATTTCTCTTAATCTGTCTGAAAAATGAATATAGAATACCGTACACTATATATACACTCACTGACCAGAACAATCTTTAACAGTTACGATTAACATTTGTATATGTCATACAGTCCTTAAGTCCTGCACTGATGGACATCAGGAAAATGTGTTACCAAATCAGTGACAGAGTCTTGGGTCACATGGAGAAAAATCGCACATACACACTGCAGGAATTCCAGGACATCCAGCTCAAACAACTACAAGAGGTACAGTTGTACACAAAATTTGCTTCTCATGTTTAAAGTGTGTATACATACATTGTGTATGCCTGTGTGTTCTCATTGCCCTATTTTGTTGATTATTGTCAGGTAGTAACTGACTTGGAGAAGTTTCAAGAGCTAGTAAAAGAAGTGACACTCTGTGCCTATCGCAACTGCTTGTCAGGCGAATCCAGATCTGACCCAAGTGCGTACACACTGACCATATAGAGACACTGGAATGTACATACATAGACCACAATGTTAAAGGGTTGATAGCCTTATCTGTTGTCACAGATGTGCAGAAGAAGAGGACAATACTTGCAGCGATCAAGGGGACCTTTCTGGCTAAACGCCTGGCCTGGTAGGTCATTTTCTTGCATATGTTTACCTTTAAAGCTGGGGTTGATAAGGTAGAATTATGTATCTATTAATGAGTATACTTGTTCATCTGTCTGGCAGTACCTAATACCCACTCCTGTTGAACACATACACACACTGCCTCACAACACCGACTGCTCAATAGCTCTTGCCGGTCAGCTGGGAGATGTGTGTGAGTGTAGAGTTCGCTATGTTCTCTTTGCTTTTTTCAGTCTGATTAACAGCTTAATAAACAACTCTGTTAAGTGTCATGGTAGTGTAAGCAATGAGTGCACAGGCTGCGTTTGATGTTAAAGAGATTTGTCTTATGTGCCCCAGACATTTTTTTTTTAAATCACTGAAAACATTGTCACAAGTCACAGTCAGAAAACACAGGTGTGAGTGATGAAATTAATGATCGCTGAATTCCACTTGGCTGTCTTGACTCACTGCAACACGTGGATACAACAGAGGCATCATTAATGTTGTTAGTAACACCTGTTCTTCTCCTACAGTACTCTGACGAGGTAGAAAGTCTGCTGTGAAAAAGGCCTGTGACATCATTAATCTGGCACATCTATCACATGAACCAAGTCCAACCCTTCTCTGTCTCTCACCTCCCCAGCTTCATCCGTCTTGTTGACTATTTGGTCATGAACACCTTGCACATGTTGGTGGTGAATGCAGTGGCTGAACTACTGGCTGTGCTCCAGGAGCAAGTACGTCATACGCCCAGCCATGCCATCATTCAGAGCTGGAGCCAACACTCTGAGGCCGAGATGGACAAGAAGGTATGCTATTGTTTCAGTGTTATTAACAGAGACACCACAGTAAATACTATGACAACAAAATGTGAGATTTACAAGTGTACACTGACCAGTTTTGCATGTTGGCTGTGTGTGTGTGTGTGTGTGTGTGTGTGTGTGTGTGTGTGTGTGTGTGTGTGTGTGTGTGTGTGTGTGTGTGTGTGTGTGTGTGTGTGTGTGTGTGTGTGTGTGTGTCGTTATTAGGCTGACGGTTCAGATACTAACCGTGTCCACCCTATGTTTGTGACTGAGTTGATGCTGGACACAAATGCTTTGACTTTCCAACCGTCTGAGGAGAATTTTCAGGTACATCTTCAGTACTGATATGAACTGTTTCCTGTCAGGTTTTTCACTCCTTTGGTACCAATCTACAGTATATTCCTTGTGAATTTCTGCAGGAGACCATTGCAGAGATCATTGGGCTGTTTGAGAAGACAGTGTTGTCAGTTAATACACTGACTTCAGATCCCGATTTTGGTTCACTGACAGAGCCCAAAATGGACAAGGTAAATACAAACAAATTGACCACCTCGGATTGACAAGCCTGTTGTGTATAGTCAGGGTAACCTAAATGTTAATGCTGTTGATATGTTAAAAATATTGAGGTATGGATTTACCTGGAGACATATCTGTGATATTGTGTGTGTGTGTGTAACTTTTAGAAATTGGAAATTCAACATAAGGAAGGCCCCTGTTTGGAATCCATTATAGACAATGATGGCCACCTTCAAAGTCTCAGTAAAGAGATCAAGGTCAGATTTTTCTCTGCGTAGGTTTCTGTCTCTAAAGGTTGTACGGTACTGGGTATATATGTGTCTTACCTTTTATTTCCACGCAGGAATCTCTCCAGTTTGCCTTTGATGCAGCTGAAGTGTACTCACACACGTTTGAGCATTTTCTGCTGTTCTATAAAGAGAACGAGAGTCTGGATCTGGATTTGATGCAGCAACAAGATCATGGTGATGTACCATACGTCAGCGTTACACATCTCCCACTCATAATGCAAAGAGCACATCAGTTGAGCATAGCGCTCTACAGTTGTGTCACACAATACATTTACATAACTGTCCATCTCCTACAAGGGCAAAAAACATGAAAGACATGCAGTGAGCAAACATCCACAAGTTTAAGTTCAGGAGTAAAGCATGAAAAATATGATGGTTCTTTCAGACTGATGAATGTTGACATCTTCATCCCACAGATGTGTCCTTTTTTGCAAAAGCACTGGAGTTATACCAAAGCGAGCATAAAGAGGCCTTAGCCATCCAACAGAAGACACATCTGGGTTTGCTGCTTGTGGACAAAACACAGCTTAAAAAGAATCTTGCATCTTCTCCTCTCCGCTGTCATGAGGTGAGGACTAGCTACAGTATATACATACATACACTCTATTACTGCATTACGCAACTCTTCTTGGAGACAGTGCCTTAGAGAAGAGGGCAGTGAGGCCATTCTGTGTTAATTAAATACCACCAAAATGAAAATCCAAGCAATGTCCAATATATATATATATATATATATATATGGTAGAAATATGTTCTAATACAATCAAATATAGCATTAACACTGCAGCAAAAATGTTAAAGATATGTAGGAATCATTGTTCCATTTTGACTTTCTGCCCCAGTCCGTCAGCGAGATGCTCATTATGCTGGCGAAGAAGAAGCTTGATGCTGTCACTGCTGAGGTTTGTGAAGCCCACTTCAAACTAGAGTCCAGTCCCTCCACGACAGCTGGGTTAGCCAACTTTCTCTCATCCCTGGATGAGGTACGGGAGCAGGTAAGACGTACACACTCATTAGGCAAACACATTTTTTAGTATGAAGTATTAGTAAGTATTAAGTCATCAACCTAGTCTCCTCTCTTCTCTTCTGTCACCTCTTCTCACTTCCTCTCCTCTCTGCCTCTTCCGTCGGACGCTGTTCCTCCACACTGTGTTCTACCTCTTTCATTTCCCCCTCTCACCAGATGACGGGGGTTGAGGAGCAACAGAAGACAGTTTCTCAGATGTACAATCTGATTAACACATATTCAGGCCCCACACCACTTGATGTGCTCTATGTTTTTGGCACCTTGCAAACCTCCATTGACTCGTTGGAAGACCTCATTGATGAGGCGGACTATGGGAGAGCATCCCTCATGGACAAGTTCTGTAGCTCCCTGCACAAAGACATAGAGGAGCTAAACTCTGAGGTCTGGAAAGTATTAGTGAAGGTATGTGGAGAAGTTGTATCAGCTAATGCAAGTATATCAACATTAAAAGCATCAACGATTTGGATAAAATATGTCGTCTGGAAGGTTTTTTTTTATGCTCAAGGTGTTTCTTTGTTTATCTCTTTGCTCCATTTGTACTTGTTTGCCTTGTGTGTTTTCATGTGTAGGGTAAAGAAGTCCTAGACGTCAATGCAGAACCCTCCGAAGTGCGTCTGCTGCTGGGGGAGATCCAGATATCTGTAGATGAGCTTCTAGCCCAGGCCTCCACCTACACATCCTACCAGAAGAAATTTGAGGTGCTGTAATTCTTATCATTTCAATAAATTATAAAATGAGTCTACCAAAAAGCATGTTGCAGTCAAGTCATAATTATTTTATTATTATTATTTCCCCCCCGTCTTCCTGATGAATAAAGATGGAGGTGACCGAGTTTCATGCCCTGGAGAGTTTGACTGCACAGTGTAGGCTGAGTCACCTGCTGTGGGACTCCGTAGAGGAATGGGACTCTTTACAAGATGGATGGAGGCAGGTGAGGTGGCGCTAATGTATTGTATCAGTATCATGTACGGACTAATGTAAACAGTTTTCCCTCTCTGCCAAGCTTGATTGTGTTCTTCCATGTTTGCCCCATCCCCAGAGCAAACTCGAACAACTGGACTTAGAGCAGTTGAGCTCACAGATCATCAAATATGGCAACTACGTAAACCAGCTGGAGAAAGGCTTACCTCATAACACTGTAGTACCAAGTCTTAAGGAAAAGGTTGAGCTCATGAAGGAGAGGGTGGGTATGCACGTAGCACATGGCATTAATAACAAAATGATCACAAATATCTTTATGAAATGATACCACATTAAGAATATGGACTGCAAGCAAGTGATGTAGTGAGCTGGCTCTTGACGACTGCTATGTGACTCTATCAAAATTACTTTTCCTCCAGCTACCTGTGATTACTGATCTGCGTAACCCATGTATGAAGCCAGAACACTGGCAGACTCTGGAGTCTGTTGTGAGGACCTCCCTGATTGTGGAGGAGCTGACTATGGCTGTTTTGGAGGAGATCAACATCTTCTCCTATGGAATGGAGATACAGAAGGTAACACATGCTGCAGATAACGTGCTGTTACATAATGAGCAACAAAATTAGCTTCTCTTGCTAGACATCTCAGTTAGACTATTAAGATGACTATTAAGCTGGTAAAAGAGTAAGCATGTAGAACATCTTGTTCTTACATAACCTAGCTTACTACCTTGTTTTAACTAATGTTTGTTAGACAAAATACAAGAAGACTATAGAAGAACGCATAATTAATAGTTTTATATCTGACCTGGATGAACAGGCCTAACCTAATTCTTGACTTTTAGGTGTCACGACAGGCTTCAGCAGAGGCATCAGAAGAAAACATTATTACAAAGGTGCGTTGAAAGGGAACTACCTGTGAATATGTGTACAGACATGATATGTCCATCTATATCTACTAGAGAAACTGCAGTAAAAGTGTCTCTTCCCGCCTGTTGATTATTAATTGTTTTATCCATGCCATTTTGTGCCCGCATATGCCAATTTGTTGACTCATGCTGTGCGACTCAATAATTACACAGCGATGTCGGCTATTTTCTACACTTGTTAAGATGCTTCCTATTATCATGTCAAGCTGAATCCCTATTTTTGTGCAAAGTGCAGTGGGTGCGGTGTGTTTAGTGTTATATGAGATGCACTGATGGTTGCAGCATGGTTGGACTGGAGTGAAACATTATTAGCTGATATAATTGAGGCTGGCATTAATTATTGCCAGTTAAACTCAGGGCCTCTGATCCACTGTAAAAAGCAATGGCCTCCCTGACATAGCAGACTGACAGTTTTGTAATGAAGAGGAGAGCCCAGACAGGCTTCTCTCTGGAGGAAGCTAATGTTCTTTCCCAGGAGGAGAGCTACAAGGAGTGAACGGATATATGAACCACAAATAAGCTGCCAGAGATCGAAAAGTATATGTTTTTTCCTAAGAATATTAGTATGACTTTTTTTGAAACATGCTTATTGCTTTCTGGCCAAGAATCAGATAAGAACATTGATACCAATCTCATGTTTGTCTGTTAAATATGAAGCTTCAACTGGGACACAGTTAGCTTAGCAAAAAAGCTACAGAAAAAACAAACATGAGACTTCATGTTAATGAGCGAGCTTTAGAGATGCCAATAGGTGTCCAGCCATTGCCAGGCTGTCTATGTTATGGTCTGTTAAGTCAATCGTCCCCTGTCTGTATATGCAATGTAACGTACAGTATGTCTTCATTATTACTGCACATGCATGAAAGTGTTGTCTAATCGACTAGTGTTTGCAGCTGTAATCTGATGCTATCCACAATTTAGATTTCATTCTATGATGCTATTTCCTCATGTCACATCCACTCTAGCAAGGATATTAGTCCAGTGCAACCGTGTAAACTGTACTTCTGACCACCTATCTCCTTCCTGTAATTCATGTCTGTGGGAGACTCTCAAACATATTTCTGGAATACAGTGTTGAACTTTTGCCATTTCATTGAGCCCTGCAGGTGGAGGATGTGTGGAAGACCACAGAGTTTGTTGTGCTGTCTTATGGTGACACCAGAGACAGCTTCATCTTAGGAGACACAGATGACATCCAGGTGGCGACACACAGTACACCTGTCTCACAATACCATCTGTTGTCACACACTAGTTGTGTTTGAGTATATCTGACTGTGTGCTTTTCCATATTTGAAGGTACTCCTGGATGACAGCATTATCGATGTGGGCATGGTGGCATCTTCTTGCTACGTAGCTCCCATCAAGTTCAGGGTAGAGAAATTGCTGAGCCAGCTGACCCTCTTCAATCAAACACTGGTAAAGCTTAGAGAAGAATAGGATAGAGTGATCTGTCATCATTATCTTTTCAAGGTTTCATGCTTAATGCAGAGTTGGACTTTGGATTAGGCTTCAAATGTTACACAGCAGCTCTCCCTAGTGGCTGCAAACAAGAACCTAGATATCTTGCATGAAGAAATTATGGTTTATAATGTTTCCTAACTTTTGTATTTTGGCTTATGTCAGGAAAGACTAATTATTAATTTCCTTAAAGTCTCCTGCCACTCATATTATCTCTACTGTCCTTCCTCCCTCTAATCTATTTAATTCTTCTCTCTCTCTTCTCCTTCTACACTCTTATGCAGGATGAGTGGCTCACCTGCCAAAGAAACTGGCTATATCTAGAGGGTATCTTCTTGGCCCCAGACATCAAGAGGCAGATGCCTGCTGAGTCCAAGATGTTTCTTAAAGTGGACAAGTCCTGGAAGGAGATTATGGCAATGGTCAATAAGATGCCCAATGCCCTTAAAGCAGCCACACAGCCTGGTAGGTAGTTGTACAGTATCAATTGATTTGAAAAAGAGACAAGAAGACATACATATATGCACTGACGGTGGACAGATGCACACATGCACTCACTTAGATGAACACATTTTATCCTGCACAGATCTGTTGGAGACTTTTCAGCAGAACAACACTGTTTTGGATGATATACAGAAGAGCCTGGAAACCTACCTTGAGTCCAAGAGAGTCATCTTTCCCAGGTATACACCTACTTACATTTGTTACATATTAATAATTCATCTTGTTTTTTATCATCCTAACCTTTTTGCATTTCATCATGTTTCCTTCCTCGGTTGGTGTTTTTTTCTGAGCATGATGTAGTCTTAAAATATCAGATATACATAGTTTACTGCTCTGCATTTTCCCCCTTGACAGGTTTTTAGTTGTCACTCTAAACATCTCTTTCTTGTGAGCACTGAGTGACAAACTGTGATGAAGATGCCAGAAGTTTTAAGATGAACATATTAGTCCTTGATCCATCCCTTGCAGGTTCTACTTCTTATCCAATGATGAGCTACTAAAGATCCTGGGCCAGACAAGAAACCCCCAGGCTGTGCAACCCCTCCTCAGGAAGTGTTTTGACGCAATTGCACGGCTGGAATTTGCTTTGAGGCCCGAACAGTCTTCAGGGCAGGATGCTGGAGAACAGGAGGCGATCTACAGCAAAGATATCCTGAGCATGGTTTCCCCTGAGGGAGAGAAGGTCAGGTTGAAGTGGCCTTAACACATTTGCTCATCATGTTCTCTGTTTTTTTGCTACCTGTTGTTCTGTTGTGTAAAACCTTGCTGAGAACAAGAGAGAAAAAGTGGGTTAGGAGGAAAAAGAATACACTCACATGCTACCATGCTTACTGTAGAATCTATACAAACATCAACCCTGTCAGCCATCTTATATGACCAGTCTTCTCTTACTTACCGACTGTGAATAAGAATTAGAATAAAGCAGGTTTTGAAGTTATTCAAAACAATAATTTTGATTTGATTAGATTTAATTTGAGCATTATTTAAGGAAAAAAAATTGAACATGCTAAAAAAATCTGATTTGTATTTATTTTTAAAAAACTTGGATAACAGCTACTTGGGGAATGGTGTTGCCTCTGTGGCTGCAAGTTGTTTCCCGGTCTGTATCTAGTCTATCCTCAAATTGTAAATTATACCACAGCCATCATTGTGGTGTAACTGGTTTTGGGGTCTCAAATTTTGCATCAAGGATGATGAAAACTTCTTGAAAGCAATGTATCGGACAAAGGGCTTGTCACCAATGACTGTAAGGAATCACAGATTAACACGCCAACACATCTTTGATCATGCAAAGCAAAAAAAAAAAAAGGTGAATTGTGAGAACTGACACAGAGGATTTAAATGAACCTTTAATGACGACATGTATGATCATGTCCTTTCATATAACTGATCTTGTCTTTCTGTGTGTAAATGCAGGTAGCTTTCACCAGAGGTCTGAAGGCACAAGGCAATGTGGAGGATTGGCTTTGCAAGGTGGAGGAGGCGATGTTCTACTCAGTACGACACCTCAGCAAGGCGGCCATCGCAGACTACCAGGTGAAGTCAAGACAGGAGTGGGTGGTGGCTGGACATCCATCACAGGTAAACATACAAAGATTTACGTCAAAGGGACCAGTGCTCTTCTGATTATTTAAACATCTTACTTGTGTGCTTTTGTTTGTTTTGTGTCACACACATTGGCTTTGCACAAATGGCAAGATGGCATCATCAAGACTTTTTTATTTTTATACAGGAATTTAACTTCAGTTTTTGTGTTGGTCCACCAGGTGGTGCTGACCATCTCTCAGATGATGTGGTGCAGGGATGTGGAAGCCTGCCTGGAGGGAGACCATGATCATTTTGTTGCCCTGCAGGAATTTGAACAAACTAACTTTGATGTAAATCACATTAATTACTCTACCACTTGCCTTGTCCCTAATTGTCTGGTTAGATATTAGATTTGAAATCAAATCTACACTTGTGCTTAACCAAGTTTTTTGAGTTTTGAATTTCAAATGTTTTTGTGGTTGTGTGTGTTTGTGCTTTTGTGTGTGTATTCCAGAGGCTGAATGCTCTGGCAGTATTGGTACGAGGACAGCTGCCTACTTTACACCGTAATATCATCACTTCTCTCATCACTGTAGATGTCCATGCTAGAGACATTGTCACAGATCTAGTCAGCCAGAAGGTATACATGACTTTACACAGTGCAGTGTGTGCAATAGTATGAACATGCTCAAAAACCATCAAGAAGTTTATATCTTTGTTTGTTCTTGGCTTGGTACAATTGTTCCAGGTAGTGATTGGGGACTTTCAGGTGATCCAGAAATTAGCGTCAGCCCTCTTTTCCAGGTGGACTCCAGGTCTAACTTTGAGTGGCAGAAACAGCTCCGCTACTACTGGGACCCTGACCTGGAGAACTGTGTCGCCACAATGGCTCTCTCTACTCACACCTATGGCTGTGAATACCTGGGAGCCTGTCCTAGACTGGTTATCACACCACTCACGGTAATACATCAACACGCCTTGATAGACCACATATATTTATGTCTGATTCATGCCAAATCCTGTGAAACACAGAAACTTTTCTATGCTTTATGTTGAATGCAGCTACAGAGAAATCGAAGTGGGATCACATGTATCAATATTTAGATGAGCTTCCTTCAGTGGCAGTGCTTCGTTGAAATTATGTTTCTCCTACAGACAACTTGCAAATGCACAGACTACAAAATCTAAAGCTACCACATCACTACAATGAGCTAATAATGAAACATACCTTTTATCTTCATTGAAACAATCTCAGTTATGTCTTTCACCCACTCCTGATCTGCAGGACCGTTGCTATCTATGTCTGATGGGGGCTCTCCAGTTAGACCTAGGAGGAGCTCCAGCTGGGCCAACAGGGACAGGCAAAACAGAGACCATCAAGGAATTGGCTAAGGGCCTTGCCATACAGTGTGTGGTATTCAACTGCTCTGATGGACTTGACTACAAGGTAGGCCATGACAAACTGTATTCATCTAATCAGTCCACATTTTAACTCCAGTGTGCTTCTCTATTACAGATGTGTTTAATTTTTCCTGTTTGTTGCGTCTGCCTGTTTGTTTGAACGTATTTTCTTATGGAAACCTCTATACATACATGTGAGTCAGAACTCATTTTGACAAACTTTCAGTCCCACTGTATCTGTTCATTCCAGATAAATTAGCTGTAGAAGGCACTCTGACTGTACCTACTAAGTGTCTCCATTAGATGGCACTATTGCTAAAGGAGTCAAGCCTTTTGTCTTGTGCCAGTTAGAGCACACAGGCGCAGTGCTGAGCCTTTTTTACAGTTCTTGTGTGATACCATTTGTATAAAGCCAAATTTTATTCTTTATCCACTTTTTCTGTAAGTCTTTCCTGCCTCATCACTAGGTGTGTTTATGTCAGTAATATAATAGGTATGTGTTATTCTAGTGTGTTTTTTATTGTATTACAAATCTAGTCTAACACCCTGTTTGTTATCCAAATATAAATGAAAGGGATGACTCATTGGAATTCAGAAGGCAGGGTTGGAACCCTAAAGTTGAGGAACTTTATACTTTATACTAAATTATTTATTATTGTTCATTTTTTGCAGGTGACAGCAAACACAATGCTATTATTTCACCAATAAGCGCTAACTTATATTTTATGTATATAAGACATTTCGAAGCCAACAAACTTTAGTTTGTTCCTTTAACCTTGAGACAAACTCTACATTTCAATTAAATGTTAAACAGTGTTTTGTGCTCCAGTGCAGTGGTGTTGGAGTCAGTACAGCTTAAAGCACAAACTGACAGACAGCACGAAAGCCATTTTCTTCGTGTCTGCTGTAGTTAGTTATTAGAAGTAGATGCCTGTGTATTAGAGTTAGACAGGGCTTTGATTTAGCCAGGCTAGACTCGGAGTACTCTGTGCATTTTATGTGTAATGCTTTGTTCAGCTCTCCTCTACTGTGGCTGAGCAACATTTAACTGTACTATTTAATTGTCCATGAGATACTGTTGACTTTAAACAGTGTTTTTGTGTTACCCACAGAAGTAGTGCAAATAACAAAACATAATTAAATTAGCTGATACTCCCCGCAGCTGCTGCAGATATACGTCATCTTCACTGGTAGACATGGACGCCCTCTGCTAATATTTATAGCTAAAAAACATTTTTTATTTATTTATTTTTTTTACTATTTCCATCTTCAAATTATTACGTCTGTTTATCACTGTTGTCCAGTTCTTTGTGAATAAGTCATGGTAATCGCCTGTTTACTATGTATGAGCAAATGACTTCATCTTAACAGATAGCAGGAGTTTGCCAAGACAAATGGAGCCAAGATTTTATGCATAACTTGGAATTACAGTGACAGTCTCACGTGGCCTCAGTGTTCCCACTTTATGAAACAATACTTAGAAATAGAAATGACAATCCAAACCTATATGTATAATACGCAAATGCATAATAATACTTAATTTATGTTTAATCTGTCATACTTCTCTCCTCCAGATAATGCAGCGCTTCTTTAGCGGACTTGCTCAGTCAGGTGCTTGGTGTTGTTTCGACGAATTTAACCGCATCAACATTGAGGTGTTGTCAGTCATCGCTCAGCAGCTCATCACCATACGCAACGCCAAAGCTGCTAAGGTACACCCGCACACATTGCTGTACAATTAGACTCTAATTCCGAGGGACCAATGTAATGTCTGCTATCAGACTTTGTCACTGTAAAATTATTTTCTTGCTTTGTAATTTCCTTTGCATTGATAATTGGCCCTGAATTCCATAGGAAATCACAAAACACATCGCTCAAGTTGCATGTTGCACTACAGACACATAATGCATACATCTTTGACCAAATGTACTATCCTTCAAGTTCAACTGAATACCAGCCACTAAGCTAATGTCACATTACTTAGTTAATTAGGTCCCTAAGTCCGGCATACATGAAGAGCATCACTCCACTTTGTGTTATGCAGCTGTCAAGATTTCGATTTGAAGGCCAGGAGATCAAGCTGATGATGACATGCGCTGCGTTCATCACCATGAACCCCGTCTGTGCTGGAAGCACGGAGCTACCCGACAACCTAAAAGCTCTTTTTAGACCCATAGCCATGATGGTGCCAAACTATGCACTCATTGCTGAGGTAACAGACTGCTTCCATGTGTGTTGATCAGGGGTGTACCAAAATATTGATACTACGATATATCACGATATTTCGTCTTGAGGTACGATATCGTTATCGTTATACTGATTGACAATGTTTTGTAATTCCTGTGAAATAGATTTAGTGTAATCAATAAATTCTGAATTTCTTCAGTGACACATTGCTGTATCGTGATATTATCGTTACTGTGGGCAAAATATCGTGATAGTATCGTATTGTGAGGTACCTGGTGATACCCAGCCCTAGTGTTGATATAAATGCTTGCTTGTTTTCTTCACATAAGGACTTATTATTCACATGTTTATCTCCCTCCCCCCAGGTGATTTTGTTCTCAGAGGGATTTGAGTCCAGTGAGACCTTAGCAAGGAAAATTACCCAGATGTACAAGCTGTGCTCGGAGCAGCTGTCCCAGCAGGACCACTATGACTTTGGCATGAGAGCCATCAAGTTTGTCCTGGTCATGGCTGGGTCAGATTAACACACTCATACTTACACCGACACACATGTCTACTCAGTTATAGAACTGTGACTTGGACATACATACATTAATAACCTCAGTGCATTTAGCATCCATGTACAGAAAGTGCTTTGAGAGATTGTTAATGTCTCATGCAAACATGGTACTGCTTCTCACTCATGTTGGAGGATAAGAACCTATAGTTGATAAAATATAGAATTACTTGAAGGTCTAGTGTTTAGAGTTTAGTGGCATCAAGCATTGTGGTTGCAGATTAAAACCATCCCCTTATCTTATCCTCCCATACAATGGCTGTTTAAACACAAAAAAATGTGAAAGGGCCTCTCTAGAGCAAGTGTTTGGTTTGTCTGTTCTGCAACATGGCTGAATCGGTGGAAGAGGACCTGCTCCTTGTGTAGATATAAACGGCTCATTCCATTGTAAAGAAAACACAATGATTCTTATTATCAGGTAAATATACATTAATTAAAACTGAATTATTAATATTATATTCCATTTCTGCCGGAGAACCCCCCAAGTCCTACACACTAGCACTTTAAGCATGAGTTTCTCTGTGTCATGTTTGCAATTCCTTCACTCAGTCAAATGGATCTCAAACCTCAGATGAATGAGCAGTGGGACACATGGACAGATGAGTAACAACATTAGGTAGACCAAAGAGAGATTTGGAGACAAAACACAGTTGTTCTGGGTCCACAGGTGCCCATAAACATATTTGAATAGGTGTTTTTTTTTTTTTTTTTTTTTTTTACCAAATAAAGGGAAAGTCATGTTTTGGCCTGTTGGTTATTAGCCAAAGGTCTGGGAACTGTTGTAATTGGCTTGTGATTCATTGTCTGTCTTTGCTGAGATATTACTCCTCTGAGTCTGCTTGTTCCACACAAAGCACACATTCATTATAGCCTTCTCTAATGTCTCTAATGTTTTCATTGTTTGTTTTATAATTGAGTGGAGCAAGCCCATTGTGGGGATCAGATTATTTAATATTGAATTATCAGCTCATTTTAGCTCCTTGTTATGTTTATTACATCTGTATTTGTACTGAGTCCAATTTGCACAAATGAATTTGCTCATTATATCATTACTTTTCCATTATTGTTAATATTTGTATCACGCAATTCTCCAACTTTTGTAATGTAT
Source organism: Acanthopagrus latus (assembly GCF_904848185.1). Lineage (NCBI taxonomy): Eukaryota > Metazoa > Chordata > Actinopteri > Spariformes > Sparidae > Acanthopagrus > Acanthopagrus latus. The sequence continues at coordinate 25,633,754 of NC_051039.1, read as the reverse complement.
GCAAAAAAAGAAAAGATGCCTCTAGTGTAACTTTTCGAGTAATTGAAGTTAAGTTTCAAATGAAGTAAGTGGTCAAGGCATTTGATAACAACAGGTAAACTGTTAACCGAAGATTACTGTCCATTCCTTTATCATTGCTACAAATTAAATATAGCCTTTCATATTGTGGAAGTAATTATATTATGTATTAAATAAGTATTTAAACTTGCACTGGTGATTCAGTTTAGCAATGAGGACCCAGATGCAAAAATGCCAAGGCAGACAAGTAAAGAAACTAAAAGCTAGCTTAGTAAGTAACATAACTGACAGACAAAAAAAAAAAAAGAAAAACAGAAGAAGCAGGGCAGGGGCAAATTTGAGAACTAGTGAAGTACAAAAGTACAGAAACTAAATAAAGAACAAACAATAGAAGCACTGGGAATACAGGGAGGAACACAGAGCAAAACAATGACTGGCAAACAGAGAACACAGAAGACGCATGACTGGCGCTGGGAAATTGAACGAAAACAGATGAACAGACTAAGGGTGAGGGGAAAATACAGGCATAAATATACAGGAATGATTATCAATTCAAGCACAGGTGGACAGGCGGGAAAGAGACAAAAACAGGATGTTGAAAGTCACAACAAGGCACATGAGAATGGCTCTTTGACTGATAACCTGCTTTGAAGAAAATGCATGACAAGGTAACAAGGTTTTCAAGAACTGCATATAATTTGTAAAGCAATGATAGTTTTTTGTTGTGTTTTTAGGTCTCTGAAGAGAGCACACCCATACCTCAGTGAGGATGTGGTTCTTATCAGAGCCTTGAGAGACTCCAACCTGCCAAAGTTCCTTGCTGATGATGCTGTGCTGTTTGGGTAAGCCTTGATAGAGAAGAGCATTTTCCCTCTCGTGCTTGCAAATGCACACAGGCTGGACAAAACAACACATGAAATTATTACATCACACTACTAATAAAAGATATAATGAAAACATGTTTTTTATGTTGTTACATGTAAAAAACAATTATTTATCATTCTGTGTTGATGTGTTTACACTGTGTGTGTTGCCCACGTCCTCCAGTGGTATCCTATCAGATCTCTTCCCTGGTGTGTGTATCCCCGAGCATGACTATGGTGTGCTACGCTCCACCATCACGGAGTCTCTGGTTAAGAGAAACCTGCAGCCTCTGGCCAGCATGACCAATAAGGTACAAGGGGGGAAAGTGATGATTCCTTAGTATTGTAAATATATTGAATTATTACATTCTTAATATTTTACCTCTGTAAAACACTTTGCATGCATTTTGAAGACAAGGCTAGCATTACTATCCATGTTTGCTTCCTTGCCCTGGCTGTGGCAATCACCCCTCAAGGCCATTCACTCCAGGTGAAGATGTAAATCTTCATAGAAAAAAAAAACAAATTAATTTCCTAAAACATCTGGGCACTGTCAAAAAGTGTTGTTAGGGTAAAACAAATTAATTGTATATAACATATTTCAGCTATCAAATTATACACATTTGGTGTTTTAGTGCACATATTAATTCATAAATGTCTACAACTGTGTATGTGACATTTACTAAAGATAAACTCTCACAATTAAGTAATCATAATGTCATAAAATTCATTGCATACATTACATGTTAGCAGGTACAACAGGTTGTCCACTAATCATAGGCTTGCCGATTCATTCTCCAGCTTGACAGTCTACACGTTGAAAAATCCTAGTGTGAGACACTTAACCCAATCGCTCGTAAGGAGTGTGTGTAAAAGAGTAAACAAGATGCAAATTGTACGGTAAAGCACTATGGATACAATTGCTTTACTGTCTAAATGTGGTTGATTTACCATGTCAGTTATGTTCTATGATGGTTTTTGGACATTGGAGGTCAGTGGCACAGGGGAATTAGCTACATCATGCTATGACTACACAGGCAATGTTTTTCATGGGATCAATATGTCATATTTGTGTATTTTCATCAAATTCTATGACAATATTAGAGATTGTAGAGTATTGCTAGCCTTGCTTTTTAAAGGGTTGATGCACCCAAATTATAAAAATGCATCTCTAGTGGTATCTACCTCAGAGACAGTATAGTTGTTCTTGCTTTGAGGGTTCTTTAAAATTCTACAAACACAATATAATAGAGGTGAATAAAATGAGGATGATTTGTGTTTGTCTGATTATGATATTGCACCTAACCTCCCATCCTATGTTGTTTTATACATTCAGGTGATCCAGCTGTATGAGACCATGTTAGTGCGTCATGGTGTCATGTTGGTAGGGCCTACAGGTGGGGGTAAGACCACTGTTTACACCACCCTCGCAGACACACTGGAGACCCTCCATCGCACAGACCACAAGGAAAACAACCCCTTCTTTCAATCTGTCAAGACGTATGTTATCAACCCAAAGTCTGTCACAGTGGGAGAGCTCTACGGAGAGGTACTGTACACAAGAGAAGGAACAATTTCTTTGTTCTTCTCTCTGTATTGATTTATTTTAATTACCTCAACCACTCAGGCTAACACATTGACACTGGAGTGGCGGGACGGACTGATGGCGCTGAGTGTCCGTCATGCAGTCAGCGACACCAGTGACGACCACAAGTGGGTGATCTGTGACGGGCCAGTCGACGCCCTGTGGATTGAGAACATGAACACAGTTCTGGATGACAATAAGATTCTCTGTCTGGCTAACAGCGAGAGGATCAAACTTAATCCATCCATACATATGATGTTTGAGGTTAGAGCTGAACACAGAGAAATTTTAATATTTTGTCTAGAGTAAGGGTGACGCTCCCTTGTTTAGTGTTTTATTACATGGCTGTATAGTAGTTTGAGCTCTGAGTTCAGCTCATTTGTTCTCATTCAGTAACTGTTTTTCCAGGTCCAGGACTTGGCTGTGGCATCTCCAGCCACAGTCAGTCGCTGCGGGATGGTATATATTGACCCAGACGAGCTCAAGTGGATGCCCTATGTCCAGACATGGATCAACAGTCTAGGAGAGAAGGTTGTGCATACTTTATCAATATTTGGAATTGTAAAAACTTTTGAAAATGGCTGAAAGCATCTTCACGTAACAGAGGATTTACGCTTGGTATTGAGTACCTGTAAAGTAGTATTAAATGTTTAACTTCACCTGACAGGTCAGTGTAAATACACACAGAATATCTAAAGTACATTAAGTTTATGAGGTATGGGTGTGGGTATCATCCAAAGATGAAATACTCTTTATACTCTTATCTAATATCACGGAGTACCAATGTGTCATCAATCACCTGCCGTCCGTGCTCTTGTATTCTCTGTCTGTGAAGCTGTGGCTGTGTGTTCCTTGTTCTGTTTGTGCACTGGTACACGATAGGTAATGTGCCCTTTTCAGGCATTACAAGCAGGGGAACTTCAGCATCAGCAAAAACACTGATGACAGCACATCTCATCAAAGGTTATAGCTTGCAACATTAGACCTGAGCTGCTTAGGGTGACATAACAGCAGTGAGAGTGGGTCATCTCTCCCCTCAACTTTTAGAACAATCTCTCTCTCTCACTCTTTTGCTTTGTATTTCTCTCTGAGTCGAATTGTCTGAGGCTAATCTGTTTGATAACACTGCATTTGTTTGTTGCTTTTGTTGTCTTCCTTGTTGCTCCCTTCCTCTGTTTTCTCTGCACATTCATCTCCCATGTTTGAGTATTTCAACCTCTCCTTTAAGCTAACCAAGACCATTTTCTTTTTGAGGAAGAAACATTTGTTTCTTAGTTTAATTGATGCATTCTGCTTGTTTGAGGTAACTTTGATTACATTTTTAAAACAGTTTTGTAGTTAGGGTAGAGTTTATAATGAATTTTGTATTGATTCCCACTGGGCTATTTTAACTGAGGGAGTCCATCTCTCTGTATCTTTTAGGGACAGGGAAAACATTGCCTGCACTTATTCTAATTCTCTGTCTAACACTCTCCTTGTTCAAGGCATAGTTTATTATTCTGGGAAATAAGCTTATCCCTTACATCTCTTCATAAGATATAAAGCCACAGCCAACCACATAGCTTAGCATAAAGACCAAAAACAGGTAGGTTTTTTTCTAACCTTTGCACAGAGCCAGTCAACATATATACTCCTTGCTTGCACTCAGATTTAGCTGACAAATATGAGAGTGGTATTATTCTTGTCATCCACCTCCAGGCAAGGATATGAATAAATGTTGTTTCCCAAAATGTCAACTAACAAGGTTGCTTCAGTGATTGGGATACATGTCTCTTAAAGATCCCTTATTGTTGACCCTCCACTGCACACATCGACCTCTCTGTGACACTCTTTCTTCCATCACTCCATGTTGTGTTTCAAGCTCCCAGATGCTGTGCGCACATACCTGCTGGAGCTGTTTGAGCAGTATGTGGAGAAGGGGCTTCAGTTTGTGTTGCAGCATGGCACACAGGCGATTCCTCAGGTGGACATCAGTAAAGTCACCACACTTTGCTCCCTGCTAGAGGCACTGCTGCTGGGCGAAGGAGGGCCTGACCTCAAGACGGTATAATAATCACAAGATTTAACTGTCACTTCAGTAGAGCTTGAGTTCTGTTTATGGTGTCACACAGATCTATTAGTTCACAAGATGAGGTTTTACACAACAACTCATCACTTTATTCAAAATGGTGTAGGCAACAAATTGCTAAGACATATTCTGTGTTTAAGGGTCTGTATATGAGCATTAATGGAGCAACAAACAACTGTTTACATCCTAAGAAGAGACTAAAGTCACACTCCCTCTATGTGTGTTGTAATCTGAGCTTCTCTGTTCTTGGTTTTGGTAGCTGGTCTGCCCACACTTTCATATATTGATTGACCATCCTTGCATTTATATAGAAACTAAGAGAGTGTCCTCCCACACAGTATTTTGAACGAGTGCAGTTGGAAGCATTCAGCTGAAGGTGACCTTTCCTCCTCTAGAAAGAAACCATCATTTTTAGTGGAGGACTATTTGTTTAAGATAGCTAGCGTTAGTAGGACAGCTAGCCAAATAATAAAAACATTACATAGATTTAGGTCATTCAGCAGATCAAAGAAATATACCCTTAGCAGGCTGAATATGTTAAATATGTTATGAATTGATAAGAGCACTTTGTAGGTCATGTATATTTTATTTTGAACGACAGTTTATCCTGACATTTCTAATGCTGGCATCTATCTCTTGTGTTTGTGTGTGTTGGTGTCAGGATTCTGAGCATCCCAACAGTGTATTATGTCCGACCTTCATATTCTGCTACCTGTGGGCAGTAGGTGGCAACTTGACTAGTTCACACTGGGATGCTTTTGACGCCTTCATTAGGGAGCAGTTTGAAGACAACAGGGATGCAAAGGTATACTACATATGCACACACGTACAGGGATATACACAGAGATAGAAGCACACAACTGTATGTGCATAACAGATTGACATACATTCACTACCCTGAGCTGTATTACTCAGAGTCAAAGCCATTTACTAAAGCACTATTGGAATGGAATATGTGAAAAGGCTTGAAGATGAGCTTGTATTATATACAGTATAACATCAAAATACTCTTGGCAATGGATATATCTTGCTGTAGCACAGCTAATCTGAAAGGGGATTCTTCTCTGTAATATCAGTAAAGACATTAAGAAAGTGTATCCATATTGTACATTTTAGTAATTCCCTCAGTGGGTTTACAAGGAACATAGGGTAAATCAGATTGCAATAATTAGCTTTGTGCCCAATGTTGTGTAAGTTCATTGCATACCATCATAATAATATGCCACTCGTGCAGAATTAATAATTGGACATCACTGAATGAAGGGAATAATTTTTAATTGTAAAGGATGAATACAAGATGCAGGGAAAAAGATGATGGAAGGTGGAGGATGAAATTGTGAATCCCTCAGTCTTTCAGCCTCACAGGAAATTGAAAGTTAATTGTTTAAGAGGTTTGTCTTGGCTGGCAATAGTGGCAGATGATTTAGGGGACATCTTCCTGACAGAGACAGAACACACTAGGGCAGGAGCATGATTCACTCACCTGACGGGGGAGTTAGCATGTAAGTAAAAGATTGTTGATGGCTGCAGAGCATCATCTGGAACATCCCAGATGCTTCCACGTCTGTTCATTGGTCTGTGGAGCTGAACTTGAATTTTTATGTTTTTTATAACAGATAGCTGTTTGTGTAGGTTTGTGTGTGCTTACCCTGAGATGATGCCAGTGCAGCCAGCACCCAGCTGTGAAGCTTGAGGGAATAAGCTGCACACAAACTACTGGTGGAACTAGTGTGTGTCTGTGTGTGCCTGGGGTCCACACATGTGAACCATATAATTTGGTTTAACTGTCTGTCCATTGTGAGCAGAGGGTATTTTGATGTTAATAACTTACATAAACTGAGCTGACCTATCTTTTACTAATGAAACCTATAAACAATATACAGTTACATAGAAAGTTGGGCTGAAATTGACCTGTTTTCTACTTGTAGTAAAATGTCACATAAAAAGCACAAACAGCTATCAAAATAAACAGTTAAGCTTCACCACAGAGATGTCAGTAGTTTATGGCAAAATCACATTGGACACATGACCAAAACAGCTGAACAAAGTGTCTTTGTGACGAAAAAGTGGCATTTCAGAAGTGTATTAACTGGAGATTTAACAGTAGTTGAAGAATATGACTCCTCGACTTTTTTCATGTAAGACCATTGGCAAAATTTCCCTGCTGCTTCCTGAGAGAAAAACTCACATGCCACAGGGAAACATTCAAAGTATGACATAATAATGCCTTATCTCTAGAGAGGTTTTATAGCGAATGACATATGTGCAGTTTAATATGAACACTTGAATGCATTATTATTATTTATCTAGTTCTTTGTATATTGTCATATATGTCAGTTAATTTGTATTTGTCTGGGCCTTTTAGCTCCCGAAGTATGAAAACCTGTGGAATATGTACATCAACTTTAATGACAAGTGCCTGGAGCCATGGGGGAAGAAAATCCCTTTCTTCACGTACAACAGGGAGCAGCCCTTTTTTGAGATGCTGGTCCACACCACAAACACTGTCTGTTACGGCTATCTGATGGAGAAACTGCTATCAGTGCGACGTTCAGTACTCTTCACTGGCGACACTGGAGTGGGAAAGGTAAGAAAACAGTAGCAACACTGAGACATATTGTAAATGTAAGAAGACACTAAAGGGGCATCTTAGTTGTAGAGAGGAAAATCACAAATGGTGTTTCAGTGAATACTGACAGTGCCACTGTAAGAGCAAGTTAGGCAGGACCCGCTGCTAGTGTTAAGTTTACATACATATTGTAAACTGTGTTTTCTTCAGTGGCTTGTTAGTTAAGTTCCCCCTGATAAGCATCTCCACAGTGATGTGCTGAAGTTAAAAGTTCACTGCTCTGGTTCAGACAATGACAGCGATAGAATGCAGTGTTTCACTTTCCCATAGGGCAACCTGTGCAGCAGATCTCTAACAGCACACCTTGTTGTCAACTCACGTATTGTCTGTGTCACACAGAGACAGGCAGCAGAAGAAAAGAGGAATGTGTGTTATAAAGAGCTGTTGGGGGGTTGAGTGGCATGTGTGTGTAAATCTGACCAGCACAGAATCTGGCTCATTTGAAACTGACTAGCTGGTTACTGGTCATTATCAGTAATGCCAGGAAATGGCGAATTCTGGTCCCTGGCCGTTCCATCCTTGTATTTCTCTATACTATACTCACATAACTTCAAAGAAGTGTTAGATTTAAAGTGAAACTCTTGCCAAAATGTGAATGTATATGAGTCAAACCTTCATGTAAAAGCATAATTACGACGCAAGCGCCACTTTTAAGATTAGCCGTATTTTCGTTTTCAGCTAATACTCATTTTCAGTGGGAGTACATGGGGCACTTTTACACTAGCATCAAAATCAGGCTCGACACAACGTGAAAGGCTCGACACAACATGAAACTTTGCTCGTAGTATCACCAGGGTCTCTGAGACATGAAGGCATCTGACCAATCCGTGCTATTCAGGCCGAATAGCACAGATTGGTCAGCTTTTTCTCAGTCCTTCAGTTGGAGGTCTGATTATTTTCGTTCCTTTTTCTGAATACATAATGCATTAACTACTCTCAGGATAGCAGGACCATTTCACCCCGTATAACAAAACGTGTTTCTGAGCAACATTACACACCCTAGCTTTAACAGGGAAATTACATATTTGTGTGCTTCTGATGTCTGGTTCCTTGCCTCAGTTTCATTCAGTGCTTCTTGAAAACATTCCCACAGATGAGACTCTACAAAAAAAAATCATATCTAATCATATGATATTACAGCACCTATTCACATAAGATAAAATAAAGTAAGATACGTTTCATACATTGGTTGTTGAGATAATCGCCAAATCCATCAGAAATTCCCCAATAATGAATCACAGTTTAACTTTGGTGCTCAGTTCCTACTATGAATGTTTTCTTCTGTTAAAGATTTTGTTCAAGATATTAGATCCTAAAGGTTTGGTTAGAAAAAGGAAAAATTCAAGAGGATTATAGAGACGTAAAACTTAAGTTGTTACAGGTCAAACAAAATGTAAACGTGTCCGTGTTATTGAAGTATTTTTATGTGTCTGTCACCAGTCAGCTGCAGCTCGAGGCCTTCTCAGCAGTATCCAGAAAAAGGGAGGATACCTTCCAGTCTACATCAATTTCTCTGCTCAGACCTCTTCTGCACGCACACAGGAGATCATTGAGTCCAAACTGGAGATGAAGAGAAAAAATGTTTTGGGTATTGGCGTGCATTTGGAGTAATACACAGTCATATACATGCTGCAGTGTAAAACTGTGTAATAACTGATATTGTCCTCAATTGAGATGATTCATCTAGCCATTCTTTTATCCTTAAAAGTGTTAAACAATTAATTTTCCCTGCCTGTAGGTGCTCCTGGAAACAAGAAGTTAGTGGTATTTGTGGATGATCTGAATATGCCTAAACTGGACAGTTATGGCTCTCAGCCTCCGATAGAACTGCTGCGTCAGTTCCAGGACTTTTCTGGCTTCTATGACAGGAACAAGTTCTTCTGGAAGGACATCAAGGTATATGCATTCAAATAATATGAGCTAAACTGAAGATGCATTTGACCTTAATGGTTATGTACGTGCCTACATCTGACATGTGGCTGCATGGTGTTCAGCACACAGCTGTTACAGTCCCATGTAGTCATGGCTTTTGTAAGTCTAAATGTAGAGGATCATCGATTGAGCATTTAAAAAAAACATTGCTCAGTTGTTGTAGGACCAGTGTTCCTCCAATCTAGAGTCTAAGTGCTCATTAAGCCACACAACTGCTTTTCTATTTCTAATGTTTCCAGTTTTTATGTTTAGCCAGACTAAACTGTCCAGGTGCCTTACTTAAACACTCTAAGATGGAAATTATATTGATGTTCTCATTTAGAACTGGGTGAGTTGGCAAACAGCAAAATTGGTTTTCTGTTAAGTAACAAAGTGTAGATATAGCTCTTTGGTTTTTGTTTTAACACAGTCAGCATCAACTTAATTTGTTTCCTAGTTATACTTTTAATGAAGTTTGTCCATTTGTATAAGAAACCTATTCATCTTGCGTGCCTTTGTGTTGGCATCTGTATGTATGGTAATTTTGTATAGTGGATGTTTTCTGTTCTTTACTAATATAACATTTTTTAAATTTAACTGCAATCACAAAATTGATTGGACTTTGTACTACATGGGATGTCTGATAGAACAATATAGTTGAGTGTGTATGTGTGTATGTGTGTATGCATGATCTTGAACTTGCACATTAGCATTCAGAATCTTGTGTGATAATGCACTGCACCACCGACAGACACATACAAACACAAACACACAGTATTTAGTACACAGTACACTGAAGAAAGGATTATATTTTTGGTTTTCATTTGGAAACACAATCAAGGTAAACTAAAATCAAAGTTAACGTCAAAGTCATCTTTATTGTCAATTGTCATTATGTACCAGACATACAAAGGAAATCAAAATTACGTTTCTAACTATCTCACGGTGAGGACAAGACAAGACAAGACATACCTAACACTAATTTCTCCTCACTGTGAATTACTTTTTTAGTCGTGACATATATCAAGTTCAGGATTCAATATGTACACACTGACCAATGCAAGAATCAGCGTGGACTGTATTTTACACCCACCTGCCTTGGCAGGCATTCTGACCATTTCTGTTTCTTTTTCTTGTGCTCCTCTACCACCTGCTCATATGGAGAATGTTATTACTTTAACTAGCAACATGTGTCTTATTTGTTTCCCTCAGGAGAGAATATAACACATATTGCCCTTATAGATTTTTTTAAATCATCAGACTTAGTAATACAGTTTCTGAGCTATCTACAGCTTTCCAGATGGTAGAATGTCCGCCCTCAAAGCAGAAGTACTCTTTTTGTAACAGATCAGATTGAATGAGGGAGGTTTTATTTTTAAATTATATTTCTGTACTTGACATCTTTTAATTAAAGATAATACTCTTGTGACTATGCATGAGAAACAAACTAAACTGAAACATTACTTTTTTGCTTTCACTTTAGAAGGCAAAAATATTTGATATTTCTTAAATATCTCCTCTGATCTGTTCATGTTAGGAACATCATTCATCTAATTGCTAAACACCTGCTATTACATGCATGAAATAAATATTAAGTATTGCTGAACCAATTAGTCAATCAAATGATCAGTAGATTTTAAGACAATAAATTAACAAATAGCTTTGGACTTTGAACTGTTGGACAAAACAAGCATCCTGAGGATGACACTTGTGGCTGTGGAAATTTGCGCTGGGCATACTGAATACATATAAAATGATTCATTTATGGAAAACAATCTGCTCTTCTTCCTTTCTTCCTGCCCTTAAGGAAATGACCATTGCCGCTGCGTGTGCTCCACCAGGTGGGGGGCGCAATCCGGTGACCCCCCGATTCATCCGCCACTTTAGTGTGCTATGTCTTCCCACACCCTCGGTGCAGACCCTCCAGCAAATCATCAATGTGAGGAGACACACATACTATCTATTACACAAACATGTTCTAAACTGATTCAGAAATATTGTTATGTTACCTGAATGCATTTTGTTCATGTTCTCTTCAAGCCTCGTCTCTCTTTCTCATTCTTCCATTTCACCCTATTCATCATTATTTTTATTTATTTGAACCCTAATTTCTGCCTGCTCTCATCCGTTTTCCCTCCCAATCCTCATCCAGGCTTTCCTGAGAGGATTCCTGAGAGAGTTTTCCCAGGAGGTGAAGGACTGTGCCCATCAGATCGAGTATGCTGTTGTGGGGATTTACAACCGCTTGAGTGTAGATCTGCTGCCCACTCCAGCTAAATTCCACTATGTATTCAATCTCTGGGACTTCTTCAGGTGTGTCCAAGGTGAGACTTGAGCAGACATGCTGTCTGCACACACAGACATGCTCACATTGGACATCCATGGAAATTGACATGATCAGTGGGTTGCTTATTGACTGCATCACTAAAAAAAGCTTTTTAATGTTCAGTATGGACTCGCTCACGAATAAAGCATATACACCCTCTTTATTCAAATAAACTTTAACTTTGCTGTACGAGAATGACATACGGATGGTGTCTAAATCTTGGCACCTCCCCAGCATGGGGCACAGCCGTGATGCATCTCTTCAACTTCAACAAAGCTCTGTCTAAGCCTCGTGCTCCCAAATTGTCTGTGCCATCACCCCCTCTGCCTCTTTTCCTCTTTCCCCATCACTTCCCTTACCCAGCAGGCATCATTACAGCGCAACGATGAGCTGAAGTGACTTCTGTGACTGCTTTCTACCCACTACTTGTTCAGCAGAGCAAGAGTGCATTACTCAAACACAAAGTTCCCTTTTGCAATACACATTGTTGGTGAGGGGTAATAACTAACACCCGCTCATGTCATGTTGTTATATTGCTGGCATCACATGGCCTCTTCTGTTTTATAAACATGCATATGTGGCCTTGGAAATTGTTTTTATATGAATCTGATTAAGGTGGTTTGGATTTTCTTTACATTCATCTGTCCTCTCTTGATGACTAGGTATACTGCAGTGTGAGTCGAGTCAAGTGAGAGACAAAAACCAGATCTTCCGTTTCTTCTGCCATGAATGTCAGCGGGTGTTCCACGACCGACTTGTCAACAACCAAGATAAGACCTATTTCAACACCATCGTCTGCGAGATGGCCAGTAAGAATGCGTTCACAAAGACCCACATAATAATGTGTCACTCTCCACATTTTACAGTTACAATCCTTATCCCGACGCTGTCATTCTTCTCAGTGTTTTTTCTCTCATGTTGTTTATGAGTTATCCTGGAAAAAAGATGTTTTTCTTTTTTTTGTTTGCCTCTCACTTTGGATTCTTTGAATTCATAATGAGTAAATATTTACCAAAAAACAAGATGGTTTTGAGGTATAACATGAATTGTCTTGTATTTGTACTATATTGAATCGAATATAAGTCAAAAAAGGATTTAAAAGTCATTGCATATTTACATTTTAAACAGTGTCCCAACTTTTTTTTAAATCGGGGTTGTATTTTGTATCTTTCTAAGTTGAGGAATACTCCTCTTTTTGACCCTGTCTGTCTCTTTCTTCAAGGCAAATATTTTAGCATTGACTTGGACCCCTCGTTCTTTCTTACTCAGCCCATCATATTTGGTGACTTCATCAAGGTAAGGTTCTCCTGTTGAAAATGCTTGTTAAGTTCAGAAAACATTTGATTTGCTATTAACACTGAGTACCTTACAACTTTCACTTGTAGGTGGGTGCAGCGAAAGCTGACCGTCTGTATGAGGATCTGACAGACATGGATGAGGTTCAGGCTGTTCTCCAGCACTACCTCGATGATTACAACATGACCTACTCCAAGGAGACAAAGCTGGTTTTCTTCCAGGATGCCATAGAGCATGTCTCCAGGTGTGTACGTGCAAACGTGCACAGCTGAATTGACAGATTTTCTTTTGGGGTGACTCCTTAGTTGGTGGTTAACGTTAATGGACTGTGAGATGAAAATCACACCAAGTAAGTGCTTGTTCAAAAGAAATATCTAGAAAAACAATTGAAGAGGTCAAGTTTATCTCTGGAAAACCTGCTCTCGAAATGTAGTGTTTGAAAGAGATATGATTGTTGCTGATAATGAAGTGACTGTCAAATGTTTAAATGAATTTTGAGAGAAATAGTTTGTGTGTAAGATTCTTCTCATGTTTATTAGTACTGTTATATCAAGTCCCAAACTGTAGAAAGTGAGTCAGTCGACAGAGAAATGTACTCAGCCCGTATTCAGAAACTATGTTTTTGGGTAAACTGTCAGGGCTTCTGTAAGGTTGTGATGTCACAACTATACAATCATGCACCCAGCATCACCCTGATTGCAAAAACACTGGCAGAGTTGATGCAATGGGCGAATGCCTGCTCAGGCCTCTGGGAGCTGACTAATCAGAGCAGAATAAGCTTTTCGGAATGGAGGTAAACAGGCACTGAAACAGGTTACAGATAGGGACAGTTTTTTGAACATTGAAGTACTTGAACTTATTTTAGTTACCTAAAGAAAAGTATGAACCTCAAAACAGGCATAACTAGATAGTTTTAACAATAGAACTGTATGAATGAACCACAATAGAATAAAGCTCGGAGGTAAAGCTGCAGGGTCTTACTACAAATGATGACAGTGATTTTATTTATTTTCTCCTAGGATTGCCCGTATAATTCGTCATGAGAGAGGCAATGCCCTGCTAGTTGGGGTAGGAGGTACAGGCAAGCAGTCACTCACTCGGTTAGCAGCCCATATGAGCGGTAACTATTGCTTTGAGATTGATCAGAGTCGAGGCTACAACTATGACAGCTTCCAAGAGGACCTCAGAACGCTCTACAAAATGGCTGGTGTGGAGGGAAAAGATACGGTGTTCCTCTTAACAGATACTCAGGTATGATGGGAGGACTTGGTTGACATAGAGATTATAAATAGTTAATGCCTGCAGATTGTTTGTGTGCCTGCAGATAGTTTTATTTTTTCTGTTGCACATACAATTCTTCTCTCCACTTTGTCTTTCCTGTTATAGATTGTGGTGGAGGAGTTTTTAGAGGACATCAACAACATGCTGAACTCTGGCAAGGTGCCCAACCTTTTTGAGAAAGATGAACTGGAGCAAGTACTAGCTGCCACCCTGCCGAAAGCCAAAGGGGCAGGAATCAGTGAGGAGAACAGGGACGAGGTTCGCACAGAAACAAACACTTGCTGTAAAATCATTCAGGCAGTTAAAATGCAACCAAGTTTGTAGATCTATAACATATGCCAGCAAACACATGAATTCAAGTATGCTGTGCAGATGATCTGAGCAAATGATTGAGTTAGAAAGTTGAGGAGAAAGCTCAGTGAGTTGTGGTGTTGGAAGATGATGAATCATGATGTGAAGAAAATTAGGCTGTGTAAAGAGCAGTGAACTGCGAATATCAATACAATTTTAACCTAACAAGTGTGGGTGTTTTTCTAATGGATTCCAATGGGTGCCAGAAAGGATAGTGGTTTAGCCAGAGGTAAGAAATGTGATTAAAGGAATGATTTGACATTTGAGGAAATACATTTATTCACTTTCTTGCCAAGAGTTAGTTGATATGTTCGATCAGAATCTCACATCTGTGTGGAAATGTTAAGCAGCCTCCAGCAGCTGCCTAGTTTTGCTCAGCATGAAGATTGGAAAAATGGGGAAAGAGCTAGCCTGTCATATCATATTTGTTAAATCCGTACAACAAAAACAACGTGTAATAACTAACATTGTGGTTTTATAGGAGGTTCTGTGCCAGACAATCGCTCACACACATCCGTAACGCAAAGTACATTCAAGAGAGATTTGACTGAAACAGTAAAAAATAATCCCAGATATTGGAACTTATTTGTTTATTTTTTTTTTTTTTGTAAAGATTAATAGATGAAAAAAAGGGATTATCTGTATCAGACGCTGTGGTCAAAACAAAAACTGAACACTGTCTGTTGCTAAAAGAGGTTATTTAAAAACTTTCAAAAACATCACACATACACAGTGTTATCCATCAAAGTCTTTGGCCCCAGGAGAGCTGTAGGAGAATATCAGTCTTTAATGTTACTTGCCTGCTGAGACAGTGCTTCCAGCAATTATAGTATCTGTGTGTGTGTGGCCTTCAGGTGTTTCAGTATTTCATCTCTCGTGTACGGGAGAAGCTGCACATTGTGCTCTGTATGAGTCCCGTCGGTGATGCCTTCAGGTCCCGCTGTCGTATGTTTCCCTCCCTGGTCAACTGCTGCACCATCGATTGGTTTGTGCAGGTATGCTGAGCTAGCTCTCGGTTTTCTGACTGTACCTAGTCATTTGTGTGCATGTACTTAGCTTGGGATTGTGAAACTAGATGATTTTGCAATTATACATTGAAATTATTATAACTGGTTCAAACATGTTACAGGTATTATCTGCATGTTTTTAGGTTGTATCACTGTCTTGAATCAGTCTACAGCACCATTATACTTTCAGTCTAACATTAACATCATTCTGCTGGTCTTGGCAGCTACACCCAAAATGGAAATTCTTCTCCACTCAGACACAATTTTCCCCATTTCTTCTTCTTATTGTATTCTGCTTGTTTCACATGCTTTCATTCTGGAGGCTTGTAATTTTCATCTTCATTTAATGTCTTTATTATTATGGGTTTTTTTTTGTTTGTTTATTTGTTTTTTTAATTCTTTCTATTGCTGTACTATGGAATCACTGCACAAATAAATAAAAGCTAAAATAAAAAGTGTATATCTTCACCCCTGTTGAAATCTCACTCTCTCCTCTCTTGCCCAGTGGCCTCGTGAGGCCCTGCTCTCTGTCTCACAGGCCTTCTTCCAGAATGTTGACTTTGTGAACGAGGAGCAGAAACAGAACTTCTCAGCCATGTGTGTGGAAATACATGTTAGTGTCACTGACATGGCTGAGCGCTTCCACTCAGAGCTGAGGCGCCGATACTACACTACTCCTACCTCGTACCTAGAGCTCATCAACCTATACCTGTCCATGTTGGAGGATAAGAGAGAGGACCAAGTGCTTGTGAGTCCAACCATCAAAATGCACAAGTGGTTATCGGCACAAGTGATTAGTTGTCAGTGTTGGAATTGATGGTGAATCTTTACCTCACATTTTTACAGAGGACAGAGCATTTTTTCTTGATGATAAGCGTCTTTGTGGATGTTGAAGAATATGTATATATTAAATTTTTGTAGGATATGCCAGCAGGCAAAATATGCATAATATATCCCTGTGTGGGGGGCGTGTTTATTTATAGGCCAAGGATCGTGTGAAGAACGTTCTGACCAAGCTGCTGAAGACCAATGAGCTTGTGGACAAAATGAAAGTGGACCTGTCTGTTCTGAAACCAGTCCTGCAACAAAAATCCATTGATGTTGATGCCCTCGAGGAAAAACTGGCCACTGACCAGGAGAGCGCTGACAAGGTCTGTGTTTGCATATGAGAGAGGAAGAGATGAACAAGAGATAGACACAAAACAAAACTAAACTAAAAATTGTATCTATCGTGTCCTTAAAGTGCGGAAAAAGCTCCCATATATTTGTGCATTAAACAAAAATGAATCCTTGCCACAGGTGCGTGAAGTAGTGCAAGAGGAGGAAGCGCTGGCCAAGGCCAAAGCCGAAGACACCCAGGCCTTGAGGGAGCTGGATGAGGCTCTGTCAGCCATCGAGGATGCCAATCAGGCCCTTAAGTCTCTCGACAGGGCTGACTTCACTGAGATCAAGGCACTCACCAAACCCCCAGACCTGGTCATGACTGTCTTGGAGGCTGTCTGCATCCTGCTCAACTCCAAGTCAGTGTGCTTTTCTCCTACTCAAAATAAAAAAAAAACAGACTTCCCTTCCTCAAAGATTTTTGATTGAAGATATGTGTCTGCTCTGTGGTCACATAAGAATGCCCTTCTCTCCCCAGCTTATATGCCATTATTGCTAGCCTTCTTCTCACTAATTATGTCACATACTAATAATCTATTTCAGAAAAATATATGGATGGATGAAGCAATTTAAAGCATAAACAAGTATAAGAGCATGAATAACAGACAAGACATTAAATCATTTGTTCAGCTCAACTGATTTAATTCAACACCAGTGGCAAACGGTCATCTGTAAATATTTTCTAATTCTGTCAGATCCAAATTAATTGCTGGTGAGTGAACCTGATCCAATTTCAGTCTAGGATAAGTGACTACAAAAAAACAGGTCTACCAAACAGGAAAATCATGTAGTCACACCATGTCTGTGTCCTAAAAAAGATCCATTGGGTGTGTCATTTATCGCACTGATCAATCATTTTAATCATTGCGGCACCCTAAAATATCATCAACATTGTTATTACTGTTACCAAATGTTTAGCCATTTTAACAGTGCTAATCACAATTGTCACTCTGCCAAATGTGTGAGATTTAAGCCTAGTTTTTAATCCCATATATTTTGTTGTCAGCATCCAGAGAGATTACCTTACCATCTCATGACTCATCCCTCTGTCAACCCTTAAATTTCATCAAGCAGTAATCTACTGCATTGCTGCACTAAATCCAGTCCTGCCTAATATCCTGTCTACTTTAACCTTTGAACATGCACTGTTTCACCTCCTGTACACTAATACTATGTGAAACTAACACACACTTGTGGTTCAATGCAAAGGTGTCAATTTATGTATTTCACTCTAAGTACCCTAGTTACATGCAAACCACCAAGGTGATAATGGTCACGAAAACACTTTGGTTTTGCTTTAGTAATTTCCATGGTTTAGGCTACTGTTGTTGGACATAAACACACAACGGGGCAGTATTCTCATACAAATTGGCCACAACATAACAGTGTGTTGCTTGTGTGTATAATACCATAATACCACAACCTAAAGTAATATCTAAGCAAAAAATACCTACACATATGAATACCATAACTTGGAATTTGTCATGCAGTATCAACATACATACAGCTTACACACAAAGATGTCATTTTATTTAATTATTTAGGCCAATTATTTATTCATTCATTTTTTTTCCCCCCATGGGTGCTGAACCTTTTCTGTGGGTGCACCCATGTGACCACCACATATGGTATTATGATGTCAATTCACATGAATATGAACATGTGACATGTGTAATTCCTACATTATAATCACAGTATTGTGACATGCAGAAGTTTATATACAATGTACCTTGTACAGTTGGTGTAAAATAAAACTGGAAATGTATACTTTGTGCCAATATGAATTAAGCCATATATGAACACTAATCATTATTAGCCATTTTGTTTGGCCTCATTTTTTTCCACAACTCCCCATCAACATCCTTCTCTCCACACAGCTCGGACAGGCTTGGGGCCAAGCAATTACTTGAAGATGCCAATTTCCTCAGGCGCCTGACAGACTATGACAAGGACAATATTAAGCCTCAGATCCTGTTGAAACTTCAGAAATACATCAACAACCCTGATTTCATACCTGAGAAGGTCTGTTTGGATTTCATGTTGAACAATCTGATAGTCAGATCCTTTGGTGCAGGGTTCAGAGTAAACGCATTTTGGGGAAATTGTAGTTCAAACATGTTGACAGTTTTAAAAGTTCCAGAGCTGGTAGGAAAACAGAAAAATAATTCCTGAAGTTTCGATTATAACATTACGGTCATATGTATTGTATGTTACTGAAAAGAACAATGTAAATTTGGGATTACCATAAACTATTAATGTATTGTGGTGCGTAACGCAGTATGTTTTTATGACTGTGACTTTGTATAATTTCTGTTTTTGCTGTTGGGTTTAGGTGGAGAAGGTATCAAAAGCCTGCAGATCTATGTGCATGTGGGTCAGAGCCATGGACCTTTACTCTAGAGCCCTCAAAAATGTGGGCCCCAAGAGAGAAGAACTGGCCAAGGCACAAGTCAGTAACATGCAGCAGAGTGCTGTATGCATACAGATTTTGATCATATGTATGGACAGATTTTATGGATATTGCTTTACATAAAGACTTGCTCTTATAGTGCTCTTATGGTTCAGTGTCTGCAGTTCCTTAAAAAGGTTTTATGTAGTTTTTAGGTCTGTCTCAATTGCCACAAAAATTGTATCAAATCTAATGTATCATCCCTTAATTCTGCCGATGTTTGATCTTCACTGCACATGTGCACTACTTAACGGGCAGGATGTAGCCAATCAGAGGCAGAGTAGGGCAGGTCATGCCGGGTAAGGTAGTGTCATCTAATGTAACTGTATGTCTGCTGACTGAGTTGAATGTATATACACGACAATAAATATGTAAAAATATCTATTTATATAGTGCCAGCTACAGAGTGACGCACATAATTCATGGAAGTAAAGGCTCGACTCCAAACCAGGCATTTCAGATGGTGCAGGACCAGTGTTTTCTGTGGGAGAGAGTAACTACCTTTGGCGTGGACGTTGGGCTTTTTCACATCACAGACCTTTTTTTTAGATGTCCAAAAATTATACATACACACACAATAGCACATACAAAAGCATGATTTAACCACATATTTTAAATGCGGTTGAAAATGACCTGTAAAAAAGCTTGTGTCTAAAGTCTACGTGTCCAGAAAACCTGTAGACACCATTTCGTTTTTGTCAGGTCTATTCACTCCATTCATTATGCACTTTCAGTGCCACTCAGGATTGCCCTGCATACATTGCACTTATAATGAGAAGAAAAAATGGACTAAAATTATCTAAATGATTAATTTTCCTTTTGTCAATTCCCTTTTATTCCAACCCATGCAGGAAGAGCTGGACCTGACCATGGCCACCCTGAGGGTGAAGCAAGAGAAGCTTCAGGATATGGACAACCAGATCAAGGTCCTACAGGAGCAGTTTGACAGCAGCTTAAATGAGAAGGAGGAGTTGGGTAAAGGGCTGTTCCCATTATATTTTACCATTTATTACTCAACCTGGTTTTTTAAACTGCCCAGTCATTGCATATTTTATATTTTTGAATCCCTGTTGTTTTGAAATGTCTTCCATCTCTTTCAGTATTGAAAGAAGCTTTATTACCCATTGGATTTGAGAAAAAAAGTCTACTTTACTGATATTCTTTTTCTTTCTCTCACTTTGTGACCCCTCTCTCGCCTCAAAGTTAACACCATGGCTCTGATGCAGGCTCGGTTGACCAGGGCAGGGAAGATAACTTCTGCTCTACGTGATGAGCAAATTCGCTGGGAAAAAAATGTTGCCTTGTTTGACCAAGATATCATCAACGTTGCGGGGAATGTATTCATTGCAGCTGCTTGTGTGGCCTACTATGGAGCATTTACTTCCCACTACAGGCAGCTGGTAGGTACGGTGTGGAGTCTTAATCCTTGATGCTATACAGTGCACCATGCCACTGCAGCATCCATATGAAAAGATACTAAACTCTATTGTGGACTGTATTTCTTTGAGAAGTAATTCCGAGAAATAAAGAATGTATGTAT
This sequence comes from Acanthopagrus latus, assembly GCF_904848185.1. Taxonomy (NCBI): domain Eukaryota; kingdom Metazoa; phylum Chordata; class Actinopteri; order Spariformes; family Sparidae; genus Acanthopagrus; species Acanthopagrus latus. Next base: position 25,613,269 of record NC_051039.1, on the reverse strand, counting down.
GTGTGTGTGTGTGTGTGTGTGTGTGTGTGTGTGTGTGTGTGTGTGTGTATATATTTATATATATATATATATATATATATTTTTTTTTTTTTTTTTCATTATTAAACACAGCAGAACAACAGCAACATCATTGATAAGAAATTGATTGAGAAGAGCAAACAATATTTAATTTGCAAAATACAAAAACAGAAGAGGTTTTAATTCCTCAAACTAATAATCATTTAAACATACAATGTGGCCCCTTTCACCAGCTAACTGACCAGTGGATAATTCAGTGTCAGGAACTGAACATCCCCATCAGCTCCAGCTTCAGCCTGATCAGCATTCTGGGTGACCCATTTGTCATCCACCAGTGGAAGATAGAGGGTCTGCCTGATGATGTCTTCTCTACAGAGAACAGGATCCTGGTGACCGAGGGCCGCCGCTGGCCTCTTATGATCGACCCACAGGACCAGGTGAAATCGAAACTGGGATTATAGCAACATTAATTCAGTGTGTTTCAGACGTGGATTGATTTGTTGTAAGTTATGACTAATCAGTTATATAGTTGTATTCACCCTGAGTTAAGAAACTCGAGTGGATTATATATGTTTATATGTATATATATGTATATATATATGTATATATATATATATATATATATATATATATATATATATATATATATATATATATATATATATATATATATATATATATATACTGTATATATATATATATTTATGTGTGTGTGTATTTAATTCCTTGTCTTTTCAGACTCCATGTAATTTAAAACATTGACTACATGATTGTGGTACCACTGTAAAGACTAGAAAACAACTCTCAAAATAGAACTACCTGTCAGACATGGTCAGAGACAAATACACAGACCAGCCTCTGCCCCAGGACACACACACAGTTCCTAGCTTCCCCACATAGAAAAAACACAGACCAGCTCACGCAGATATCCAAACATGTACAAGATGAATAATTGTCCAGCTTTTTAGGCCTCCGTCTAGCTGACTGGTCTGTTTCCAGTTTTCTCTCCTGTCATGTTTTAGCCTTTTCTTTCTCCTCCATGCCTGAAAATCTGTCTGTCGTTCTTTTTTCTGAATCTGCTCTATCTTACTTTTTGTAGACAGAGGGATGCAGCTATGGGTTGGACAGGAACTCTGAAAAGTTATTTGTGAAGACTTCAGTGACAGATTGTACCTAACAGACACACTGCATATGATATACTATATGTTGCCACAGCATTGAGTTCAGTCACATGCAGTGTTATGTCTTGTCTGCTGCACTTTGATGGCTACAGTCTACCTTTATTATGTCAAGTGCTAAAATTTGTTCTTATTATATACATTTGCAGGCCATCTTTTTCTGACTGGTGAGATTAGGGCTGCGCAACTTGTTCACAGCTTCATTCAAGACAATGATATTCAAATTCTAAATCCACATTTAAATGATGTGAAGCTTTTTTGCATGATAGTTGATTGTTGAGTCGTAGTAACAAAACATCCATTTCAGCTCTGATACTTTTATAGTAAATTACTAAAACCATTACCCTAACAACAAAAAAGATCATATTGGGTCTGAATTCGCTTGGCACCTGGTGCTCAATTTAATCCAATGAATCATTTTATTCATATTGAGGATTTTGTTTATGGTCGTCATCACCATAAACAAAATCAATATCTCAATATGAATAAAGTGATTCATTGGATTAAAGTCACTCTCATTTGAAAATTCATTCCAAAAACCTAGATAGAAAATAGCAACATTTGGTACATTAGATAAACGTTATTTCTTCCCCCAGGCCAACCGATGGATCCGCTCAAAGGAGGCCAAGCATGGCCTAAAGGTGATCAAGCTGACAGACCCGAACTATCTCCGGACCTTGGAAAATGCCATACGTACAGGCATGCCAGTTCTGCTAGAGGAGGTGAGACATTGTTTGAACAGTCATTTTTTTTATTACCATATGCGTGAGTGTTCCTTCCTCTTGTATTCTATGTGTTTAGTTAAAAGAGACCCTCGATCCAGCTCTGGAGCCCATCCTGCTGAAGCAGACATTTGTGGCTGGTGGACGGACATTAATCCGCTTTGGAGACTCAGATATTGACTATGACAAAAACTTCAGGTTCTATATGACCACCAAGATGGCCAATCCACACTACCAACCAGAGGTGAGGACAGCACACACAATCTCCAGATTAAGTTCATTTGGCATCTGCAGTTGTGCATCAGAGAGGCAATGCCAGTTCTCTATGGTGTCTTGGAATAAACACACAACACAACCCTGCTGGTTGCCTCAAGGTTTTTGAGAAGAAATCCCAAACATTTTCCAGCCATGACACCCACATGTTTATAAGCTTGTGAGCAATACATTTTGTGCCCATCTGCCATGGTAGCAAAGAGCCTGGTACATCAATCAGTGCTTGGTCTCCTTTAATGGCATAGACTATGGTAAGTTTGCAGGCATTGTTGAGAGATGCAATAACATGCCAGCTCACTGACTGTAAATGCAAGCTTTGAATAAAGGCAGTGACTCAGACATCGTGAAGCCTTTGGCTGACATCTATAAAGCCCACTTGTGTGTCATTGGCTCATACATTAAAGATTTAAGTTAAAATTGTTTTATATGAGCCTTAAGGGGACACTCAAAATCATTGGCTGTTTCAATGATTGATGATGGAAATGCAGCAGCAGTTTGAATCTGTGTTCCTGTTCCCCTTCAGGTGTGTATCAAAGTTACAATCATCAACTTCACCATGACCAAGACTTGCCTGGAGGACCAGTTGCTTAAGTACATAAATAGTCACACATGAAAAACAAAGATATCCCATCCTTCCCAAACCACATATTACACATTAACAATCCACTGCATAAGCCTGTCTCACCATTTTCCCAGTCTTTTTTTATCTAGGTGGTGTTTGTATTTGATTTATTTTCTGCCTTGACCCTCCTGCCTTCGCTCCTCCTCTCCTCAGTGATGTGGTGCGCCTGGAGAGTCCACATCTTGAGGTGCAGAGAAACGAGCTGATTGTGCGCATCAATGCTGATCGCGAACAGCTAAAATTTATTGAAGATCGTATCCTGAAGCTAATTTTCACCTTTGAGGGGAATATACTTGATAACAAGGAGCTCGTTCAGGCTCTTCAGGAGTCAAAGGTACCTGTAAAATCATGCAAAGGTCACGTGGATGTCTTGTCTTGTTCTTTACTGTTACGGATGATTCATTTGACATAAGCTGTCAACATCTATGAAGATCATTTCCACTTGTGTTTTTTCCTTGTTATTCACCTATTGCCCTGTGCTGTTTCATCTTTTTTCTCTGCCACCACTCTTCCTCAGGTCAAATCAGAGGCCATAAAGCATCGTCTGGAGGAGGCAGAGGCCACCGAGATGATGGTTAACTCTGCAAGGGAACGCTACCGACCCATAGCCAGCCAAGGCTCAGCCTTGTACTTTGTCATTGCCAGTCTCTCTGAATTGAATCCAATGTACCAGTTCTCCCTCAAGTATTTGGAACAGGTGAGTAACCAGGCTTTATTTTTCAAGGCACAGAGAAAACTCCATTTGACTTTCTTAAGATTTTTTAGGAACACATTGTGAAAAGAAGTCCAGCCCCCAGGGAATATGATAATTTTCTTGCTGTTAAACATCTTACTGTCCGATTCTTCCTGTTCTTTACCATCTTCGCCCTCAGCTCTTTAACTTCACCATTGAGACGTCAGAGAAGAGCAGTGTGTTAGAGGAGCGCATCCAGATCTTGCTGGACCAAATCCTGGTCAACTCCTACGTCAGTGTGTCCCGTGGTCTCTTCAAACAGCACAAGCTTAGCTACAGCTTCATGTTGTATGTGGAGGTCATGAGGCAGCGGGGCGAAATCTCCGATGCTGAGTGGCAGTATTTCCTGAGAGGAGGTTCCTTGTTGGAAAAGGTGAGGTTGGAAGTCAAAGAAGAAAATTCCTGCTTATGAATTGCCAGTGTCAGATAAAAATCTTGCGAACAGTTGAGCATAAGTTTTAGTGTAAAGTAAAATCCTCTGTGTCTTTGAACATCGGCATACCAGCAATTTGTTCTTACCGCTTGTCTGCACTGTCAGTCCGCTACAACAAGCTGTGTTAATATATGCACGTGTGGAGGGCATCCTCCAAGCAAACTCCCGAAAGTAGTATAAACAGAGCTACTGTGTGTCAGTAGTGACTGCAGCTGTCCATGTATGTGTCTATTTGAGAGTATTGTACAGGCCTTAGTTAAACACTTAACCTACCACTTTGTTCAGTTCTACCATCTGTAATTTTGCTAGAACTTCGTTTTTGCTAATTGACTGTTGTCAAATCATTGTTTAATACAGTGTATAAGGGAGAGAACCACAGTTGTTTTTTGTTTTTGTTTTGTTTTGTTTTGTTTTGTTTTATTCCTGTCTGTGTTATCCTGTGTTTCTTGTGTATTTAGTCCATGTGTACTGCCTCTCTTGTTGTCATTTTGTCTGTGACAGTTCAGCTGTCAATTAATAAAACTGGTGAAGACAGGCAATGAGAGATGACAGAGAAGCATTCAAAATAGAGAGGAACAACAAAACAAAAACCCAAACCATGACAAATACATTCATAATTTGAATAAAACTTCAACTAAATTCTCTGCCAAGTGGTACCAGCGACACTTCTCATCTCATGTGAATGTAGTTTAAACGTGTCATTAACTGTGGAGCACAATACTAAGTGTGAATTGTCATAATAAATGAAAACAAATGTGCTCAACAAATGTCACAGGAAATGTTCTGAAATTAAATGAAAATTCTCTGTTTAATTATATTTCCAGCGACCTGCTGTAAAGCTGCTGTGTAATGGTGTCATTTAACATTTATATTAGCTCTACACTCCAACTAGCCTGTATTAATGACATCCATTTCTAGCTATTTTGAATTCACATATACAGCAGTTGGTGCAACACTCACTGCGAAAAGCTACGTCAGTTCAGCTATTCAGAATTTGAGTGTACCAGGCGGGCCAACTGTCATTAAGGTGATTGGATAACTGAAGCCAGAACAAATTGTAAGGTATGAGGTTTTATTGCCTGCAGGAATGGAACGATAACAGCCTATTTTTAACTGTGTCATTAGTTTTAAATGAAAAACCCACCTTGTTTGGCTTCCCGTTATTTCTTATAATTGACAAAAATAGAAAAATTAGTTACAGTGTGTTGGCCGGGTCCTCTTAACAGCAGATAAACAAGGTGTCATTTTATTTTCCCCTTCCAAACTCCCCCCAGGTTGGCCTGTAGGCAGTGTCTTCATTCTTTCCCACTCTTGTGTTTGGATTGAGTAAAAAAACCTTTTTCACAAAGTAGTCATCAGACTCTCTCTCTTGGCCAGCTTAATGTTCAGGAACTACTGACACTGATGGAAACTCACACAGAGAGCGAGAGACAAAAGAACATATGAGAAATTCTGGAGAGCTTGACAAAATAAATGTTTCTGCGGAGGAGAGATAAGAAATTGAGAATATCTCTGTTTCTCAGCTGCCCATCCGACCTGTAGGTAGCATGCTAATAGGCCCTAAACAATCAGTGCGAATGTCTGAGAACCTCAAGTCAGATACAAGGCCTGTCTTGACACGTTCAGAGAGGCTAACTGAGGTCATCTTTATTCAATTACTTCAATATAGTCCGACTTCCTTACATTTCTGGATTGGATTTCTTTGAATTGAAAACAATTTCCTTCTTTCTGTCTTTTCTATCTCCTTCTCTCTATATATTTCATAATAATTGTTATATTCCATCTCAAACCCCAGCAGTGCAAACGGCTGTGCATCTGAGGCACCGTTGGTTCATCCAACAAAGATGGGAAACCGTAGTACAGAGCAATGGATAAAAGGGCCTTAAAGATTTCGCCCTGGTTTTATTGACGAGTTCCAATGGTTTTGAGACCACAATACAGATCATTCGGCGGCACCCGGGGGTATATTCCTGTGTTCACCAACCATTTGGCTCTCATTTATATGGCAATAGATGTTGCTGTCCTGTCAGCCCCTGTGATCCTCATTCTAATGCTGCCCTTCCTTTCTTCTCCTTCACCCCTGTGCTTCTGTCTCCTGTCTTTCACATCGCACCTTCAACGCATCCATCATCTACACTTCTCTTACTGATTTTCAATGCATTTCAAATTGTCTTTGCATTTTCATGCAACCACCATCTTTTATCTCTCGTGTCTACCTTCCTTGTTTTGATGTTTTGAATCATCCTCTCTACACAGTTTTATTGACATCTGCTTCGCCGTCTCTCTACTCAAGGTCTGTCCTCCATCTTTTTACCATCTCTTAACTGTCTGCTTTTTAATTTCTCTTTCTCTCAGGACTATGCAGAACGGCCAGATGTTCCATGGCTTGGTGATTTTTACTGGCGGACATGCTGTGAGTTGGAGGACACACTGCTCTGCTTCAAGGACATCTCCAAGGAAATCACCAGAATGCATATCCACATCAGACTAGGTGACCCAAACCTACTGTTTTTTTTATCCTGGCTAATCTGGCAAGAATCAGTATATTATATAGTGCATTATGTTTCTGCTGAATATACATTTGACCCAGTTATAAAGCATTTTTCACTGTCAGGCTTAGATATTCTATTCATTCTTCTATCATTTTCTACCTTCTAGTGTACAAATCCATATATTCAGTGTTGAACAATGGTCCTATAAAATTGCTTATGAAGATTGGTGTAGCATTGAATGACAGTTGCCTCTCCTTTAGGATGTTTTCAAGCATCTGTTAATCCTGAGGACTGGAAAGGCTATGTGCCAGAGTTGCCTCCTCTTGGGGAATCCAAAGAGGCAAAGCAGCAGATCAGAGGCTACTGGAATGAGAGGTTGGGCTCCTTCCAGAAGCTTATCCTAATCAAGAGTTTTATGAAAGAGAAGGTGAGCCTTGATGACGTCCATAGAAAATATTTAACCAAGGATTTGGAGTTTGTTTGTTTTCAGGTCTGCAAGTTCACAGAGGTTATTTAAAATGAGAGGAATCATCTGTGTGAGTTGATCTTTAAGTTTTCATCCCAGCAAAGATTTGGCTAATTATGCCAATTTACAATTGTGCTGGCCTGCAGCCCTCAGCAAGAACCTGCCAAAACGCTCTTCTGTCCAAGTGGGTAGTGGTGCTCTTCAGACTCTAAGCAAAAATACATATTACTAAAACAACCACTTAGAAAAATGATCCTGACAAATACAAAAAAATCACCCGCCAAAACTTTGATAGATTAAAAACAAAAAAAATTGGGGAGCCCTAGTAGCTCAGCATGCACACCATGCACATCGGCTGTTTCCCCAGGGTTTGAATGTGACCAGTGGCCGCTTGCTGCCTGTCATCCCCCCTTTCTCATCTCTGTTACCTGTCATATTACTAACTGTCCTGTCCAATAAAACCATGAATAGGCCAGACATTATTTTTTCTTTTTTGTTGTGTTTTTGTTTTGATTTTTTTTTTTCTAAAAACAGGGAGGAAAAAAAGACAAATTCACTGGACCTGGTGCTGAGAAAATAAAGCTTCCAAAACATCTTGTTTAACTATCATATATTAATTCTATATATGTCCCAATAATGTCAGTTTTACACAGTCTCTGTGGTTAAAACTTCAAATATACTTAAATGTTGACCTATTTTTTATTTGCTTTCTTGCACTGATGCTGTCTCTGTTTTCATCTGTCACGTTTGTCTCATACACATATGGCATCCCTATGTCTTTATTACTGTTTTTACTTCTACTTGTCCTTGTTCTTCGGTTATTCTTTGATTTGCTTGCTCCTTCTCTTGCCCAGGTGGTGGTGGCAGCAACAGAGTTTGTGACTGTCAACCTGGGGAAGCGTTTTGTGGAAAACCCTCCGGTTGACCTACCGAACCTCTATAAAGACATGTCCCCGTCCACACCGCTGATCTTCATTCTCAGCACAGGATCTGACCCTATGGGGGCCTTTCAGCGCTTTGCAAAGGAGAAAGGTTGTCTTGACAGGTAAAACAAGACAGACAGAAAGGCTGGGTGACTTAAGGTTGGGGTTTTGTAGAGGAATAGAGATGCATTTGTGTGGCAAGCATGTCTAGATATGGAGAGAGGAGGAGGCATAATGATCACTATATACAATTTTTCACACATAACATCTGGGGTATTTCCATCTACCCCTGTAACTCAGAGTTGAGTCCATCTCAATGGGTCAAGGCCAGGAGCCGATAGCAGAGAAGATGGTCCATGAAGCCCTGAAGAGTGGCAAATGGGTCTTCCTGCAGAACTGTCATCTGGTTGTCTCCTGGATGTCAGCCATAGAGGAGCTCATCACGACCTTCACTGATCCAGGTATTGGCTAAACACTTCCATGTAGCTACACACATGATCACACACGGCCAAAGCATCATGAGACCTATTTCAGATGACTGACGGTAGCCTTGAATTCGATATAAACAACTTTTCTAAAATCTCTACAACTCATTTTCAAGACGTGTCAATGATGCTGAGGTGAAAATGAAAATGTCAAAAGTTTGCCAACTCCGGATCTACTAACAATTTTTGACTTGTGCTGCACAGGTCTAATGTGAGAGCTGATCTCAAATTGAAAAGAAAAAAAGTACATCACTAAGAAAATACAAAAAACACTATCAAGCATGCTGCTATGTGCCCACAGCACGATATAACCGAGCTGCTGGGGACACAAATGACTAAATGATATTATGATGCTCGTGCTGTTGTTTCCTCGTTTTCTCACAGCATTTGTATCAGTGAAAAAAAAAATACTTTAATGTGTGTTTGTCTGAGTAGTCGAAAAAAATTCATTAACTTTGTTTTTCTTTTCTTTACGGCTCTGAGTAATGTTCCTATGTGTTCCTGTACAGACACATCAATCCACCAGGATTTCCGCTTGTTTCTCAGTTCCATGCCTACTGAAGTATTTCCTGTTGCAGTGCTCCAGAATTCTGTCAAGGTACACGCACACACACGCACACACACACACACACACACACACACACACACACACACACACACACACACACACACACACACACACACACACACACACACACAGTGCCACTGAATAATCTCACTAGTTCAGTTCATTTCATTTGACGATTGCATGTCAAAGATTGCCCCTGCGACTAATGTTCTCAGCATGAACAAATCTGCATTTTCTCCAGTACACCTGCAGTTTTACATGGCTCCTCATCATTCTTTTTCATGAAGGGAATTTACACCTACATGCCTGGACAGCAAATATTCTGCATTTACATACCCATTATAGCTTTTTGTGGGAAACTTAGAGTTGATAAGTTTCCCACTGTACAAACAGCTATTAATAATTCATTTCACAATGCTCTGTATTGTAGAGATATGATAGATAAAGCTCATTAATTGCAAAGATACACTTTTGGATAAAAGACCAAATGGATGAGAATTTGCATTCCTTTGATGGAAAGTTCTGTGACATTGTGCATGCTTTGTATTTAGCTGAATAAAAGGCTAAACTGTTACCTTCTCCTAAAAAGGAAATGTCATACTACCAGTGTAAATGGTGTTTCAGTAGAAGGAGCCTAGAAAAGAAAGGATTTTTCTGCAATATGTAGTATATTTAAGGTCTGTATGTTTATAATTTGATGGGCACTCTCACTGAGCCTATTCAGTATTATACATGAGGTTTCAAGCAAAAGTTAAACAACCGTCAAACAGCTGCTCATTGTTGCTCCAAAGTCTCTGAGCTCGGTTAAATTTTTTATAGTGGATGTTGGCACCAATCAAAATGTTTAAAATGTGGGCTCTGTGTATACTGTACATTATCTGGGAGTGTAAAAAAAAACTTGAAGTAATAGCAACATACCAGAACTATAAGGAACATACTCACGTCAGTCCCAGTTCTAAACTTTTCACAAATCACTTTAGTGGCAACAGCAGCTCTTATTTATTGTGAGAAGATAGAGATAGTTTAGAGAACAATGACCGGACTGACTCACAAACAGTGCTAATACCAGCTGCTGCTTTCATTCAGCCTCTTAACTGGGGAAGCATTTGTTAAAGATGTAATGGTATGGCTCTTATATCATCTTATTACCTGATATTTGAGAATATTGGTTGTCAGTGACTGAAGATCTACTGCATGCTCTTTGTCCATTTTAAAAATTTCCCATTATGCAAATCAAAGATTTTAGTCATTTAGTAGGAAACATGCAGCCTTATTCAAACCATAAAGACAATTTCATGGATCTTGTATTGTAAACTTTCTTATATGATAAATGAAAAACTTCAAAGCTGTTCTCAAGGCCGTCACTTTACCATCTTGACTCCGGAACTACTTGTGACAATTGTTTTATCAGTAGCAGTTTGGAATGAACACACTATATAATGTAGTCTGAGCTACCAGTAGAAAAATACATTGTGAATACATCCTTAGGTATGTTAGGTCCAATAGGTTTTAGGAATAATCTTTCTCAGTGTTCTTGAGAAGAAAAATATAAGTGTAAGATATGTTTTCAGATGGATGTGCACATATCTGCACCAGAGTTTTCTTACTGATTAAACTATTCATCTATCTCTCACAAATAACAAAAAAAAAAATCTTTTTTTTAGTTCTTTATCCAGTTAGCCTCTTTTGTATATAATCTTTGATGTCATTGATTAGCTACTTGAATCTCACTGATAAAAAGTTTGATTTGACTTGTAGATCTGCAGGATCATGGTTTTCCAGCATTTCGAATTAGCAAACAAAACAGACCTGATAAGTGGGAATCATGCACAAGTTTCCTTGAGAGCAGCAGGTATCACAGCTAGGCTTACTGACATTGTGCACAACAAAGATGGATAGTCTGATTTTTGGCAGTCTGATCAGAACTAACTGTGGTCTTCTGAGTGACAGCCATCGTGCCCTGTGTGCCTCTGTCTTGTTGTTGCCAGGTGGTTAATGAGCCTCCTGAAGGCCTGCGAGCCAACATGCGACAAGCTTTCACAGAAATCTCCATCAGTTTCTTTGAAGACCACGTTCTGAAGCGCAATTGGAGGAAGATGGTCTTTGGAATCTGTTTCTTCCATGCAGTTATACAGGTTACACACAGTCTCTAAAACATGACATATACTTGATAATTAGTGCTTTGTGTACCAATACATGTTTCACTCTTGTAGAAGCTGTTGAATGTGCATCTTTTTGTCTTGTTTTGCATGTGTTTTAGGAGCGGAAGAAGTTTGGTCCCCTTGGCTGGAACATCTGCTATGAGTTTAACGACAGCGACAGGGAGTGTGCTCTGCTCAACCTCTACAATTACTGCAAAGATGGTGCCATCCCTTGGGACGCCCTCATCTACACCACCGGTAGGGAAGCTTACACACAGCCTTAACACGTCTATCTACTGTGAGTGTGTACAGGCAAACATGTACAGCACAGGTTGATATATTTGGCACTGTGAATGTGAGGTTTACTCATCCAGTCACATTCTCTATATTTGTATTCAAATTAATTTTGCTCTGAAACACAACATCATAGCAAAGCATTACATGAAACCTCAGAGTGTCTGGCTGTAAACAAGGCATGAAGCGTGGTTTGAAACAGTCTCTTTCTGCCACTAAAACTGGCACGTGTTTGTTGTGTTGCCAGTGTGTGGCACAGACAGCACACTGTTGTTTCATCAACAACACATTTTTTCAGCATCATGTGGGGATTGGGGAATGCAGAGCATTTCTTTAATATGATTTCATTCTGTTCTGCAGCTGTGATCCCGTGTTTGTTTAACTTTCACTCAGTGAACTTTTGCTGCTCCCTTCCTCTCCGCTTTGTGTTTATAGAAATAACATTAAAAGAGCAGATGGTCCCATGCACAGCAAAGCTCTTTGTCCATGTGAAAGACAGCAGATACCAAATCAAAATGTTGTGGCTAAGATGTCCTGTTATATGAAATGGTTTATGTTTAGTACAGTGTTTGTCATGGTAGTGTTCATCTCATTTATCTCTATGGTGCCAGACACCTCGCAGTACAACACAGTTCAATACCACAACAAACTGCAGCCTCCAAAATGACCATAATGTTGACATTATAACTTTATTACCTTGCAAGATAGTTGGATTTGCAAGCTGACCTGATCTCAGGAATTCACCGTGCTTCAAACTATGCACTTGTGTCTGAACCGCAGATACAAGTGCTCTACTAATTGATCTGACTGGTGGAAGTTTCACCTGTAGTTTGTCCAATCACCTGCCAGTGTTTTTTGAAGTTACCCGTACTTTTCCAAACAGTTCACAAAGACGAATTCACAGATGATTCTGTATAACAAGCCAGCTGGTCGCACGTCTGTTGTATTAGACTGCATTCATTTTGGCCAAGTGTACCTAATAAACTGGATACTGTGGACACTAAGTGTATGTCTGTGGCACGTTTTTGAAAAAACAAAAGAAGTTGTCATATATATATATATATATATATATATATATATATATATATATATATATATATATATATATATATATATATATATATATATATATATATACATATATACATATATATATAAATATTATTATTATTATATATTATATTATTATATATTATATGTATTCATTTTCATTTAAAACTTCAAATCAGAACACAACATTGTTCAAAACAGGGGTACCTGAATGTTTACCCTAGGGGGACCTAAAACTGCAGATTACTGGCGGGCAAGAGGCCAAAAGCAAACACCTATTGTATTGTACTGTGAAGGTGCAAAATGTTAACAGGATCCTAAGTTCCCTTAATTGATTGACTTCCTGCAAAAAGTGTCATTGTACCTGCAGGATAATATACATTCATAACTCAGCAATTTACAATTTCAAAAAGTAGTTTTGTGTTACATGCTAGAAGCCCTTGCTAAAAAACAGCTGTTATAGATTACATATGTATTTTATTTTTCACTAAAAACACCTGGCAGGCTAAAATGAACCTCATGGCAGACAAACTTTGGTCTGCAGGTCAAAATCATCCATGGTTTAGAAAATGCCACAATTCACTTAAAAGTTGTTTTTTTGTTGTTGTTTTTTTTACCACCATACTATAGTGCTGTTAAACTTAAGAGGGTACACTTACCAGCCTAACCTTTCTATTATATAATATACTCTGGGCACACATATGGACACAGGAACATTCAATTGAATTTGATCATATCAATTCCATAATAGACATCTTCAAAATTTCTAAGAAGGAAAGGGAGGGATCCCTTACATTAACACTGCTAATCATATTTCTAAAGTTCATTTGTTTCCCTAATCTGGTTTTCAATTACACTTTCAGATGATTATGTTCAGTCTCAGTGGAGCGCACCACTCCGCCATCAAATTGATGTCTCTCATTGTTGTTATCACACTACGGTGTTGTTAGTTTAATCCTTAATTCTAACAGGCCTTGTGTGCCAGAGCTGCACACTCTTTCAGGGAAAGAATTTGGGCTCAAACCAAGCATGATATTGCTTTTCCTCTTTTTAGAAGGAGCTGTTCCTCTCCTCTGGTGCAAAAGAAAGGAAAAAAAATGTCTCTACCAGCTTTTCCACGCCTGCAGCTTACTAAAGGCTTCAGCAGAGATTTGTCTGATTATTCTCTCCATCCCTTAGTGACTTACATAACGGTGTCTTTACAGTAAGTTTGGATTTGTAAATGTTAAATATAATTTAAATTCCCTCTTCGTTTTTCGCTCCTCTGTTATATTTACCTCCCACATGTACTTGTCTTTTCAAAAAATCACTTTCCTCTTGTCTGTCTTTATATATATATATATATATATATATATATATATAAAAACAACGTTGCATTCTTTCATCAGTTTTTCTCTTCTGTCCGTGTGTGTGTGTGTGTGTGTGTGTGTGTGCGTGTGTGTGTATATATATATATATATATATATATATATATATATATATATATATATATATATATATATAGATATATATATATATATATATATATATATATATATATATATACGCACACACGCACACACACACACACACATAGCAGCAGCAATTTTAAGATCTTTCCATAGGTGTTCTATGGGATTTAGATCCGGAATCATTGCTGGCCACTTCAGAATTTTCCAGCGCTTTGTGTCCAACTATTTCTGGGTGCCTACATTACGGGCTATATCTTTTGATAGTCTCCAGATTTCATGATTCCTTGCACACAATCAATGCACCCAGTGCCAGAGGCAGCAAAACAACCAAAACATCTTTGAACTTCCACCATATTTGATGGTGGTTACCATGTTCTTTTCTTTGTAGGCCTCGTTCCATTTTCTATAAACAGTGGAATGACGTGCTTTGTTAAAAAGCCCTACCTCAATCTCATCTGTCCACAAAACATTCTCCCAGAAGGACTGAGGCTTACTCAGGTATGTTCTTGCAAACTGCAGTCTGGCTTTTTTTTATGCCTCTGTGTCAGAAGTGGGGTCCTCCTCGGTCTCCTGCCGTAGCGCTTCATCTCATTCAGATGATGACGTGTGGTTCTAGCTGACACCATTGCACCCTGCGTCTGCAGGACAGCCTGAATTTGTGTGGAAGTTGACTGAGGTTGTTTATCAACCATTCAAACTATCCTGTGTTGCATTCTTTCATCAGTTTTTCTCTTCTGTCCATGTCCAGAGAGATTTGCCACAGTTCCATGGGTTATAAACTTCTTGATTATTTTGCGCACAGTTGACAAAGGAACTTTAATATCTCTGGAGATTGACTTGTAACCTTGAGATTGTTGATATTTTTTTCACAATTTTGCTCCTTAAGTCTCGGCTCTTTTTTTTCTCTTCTCCAAGCTTGGTGTGGCACACACAGGCACACAACACAAAAGTTGAGTCAACTTTTATACACTCTATCTGGCATCAGTTTCTATTTCCATATTGCCAGCACCTGTTACTTGCCACAGGTGAGTTTAAATGAAGATCACATGCTTGAAATGAAATTATTTACCCGTTTTAATAGGGTGCCAATGATTTTGTCCAGTCAATTTTTGGAGTTTTGTGTCAAATTATGTCAAATTTGGCTTTTTTTCTTCTGCTTTTTTTGTCCCAGTGCATTTAAAGGAAATAAACATGGGTATACCAAAACATTTGTAATTGCACCACTTTTCTGGGAGAAATGATGCATTTTCTGGAAAAGTTCCAGGGGTGCCAATATTTTCGTTCACGATTGTATATAACTTAAAAGCTTTGAACTTTATATATTTTGTGCAAAAATATTAATGAAGACAGTAGATAATGTGCTATGTCCCGCTGTCTGCATGTATGTCTCCTACAGTTATTTGCCATCACTGTAATACAGCTGCACAATTGAGAAGTGTTCGCACATTCTAAGCCACTTTCACTTTGTAATCGTTGTCTGTGAGATTCTTTAAAGCCTGTCAGTTCTCATTATAAATCTTCTCAGTGTTGAAACAGTAATTAACCTTCCTGTCCTTCTCCATGTCTCAAACATTGCTGTGTTTAGTCCTTCAATTTGATAAAATTGGGTCTGGAGAGTCCTTTAAAAATCCTTGAATCTGATGTTTAAAACAGTGTGGAAACTGTCTTCAGTCTGTTTTGTCAGCTTGATATTTCCTATAGGGACTGTCCAGTGCCTCTGTACTAGTCTCCACATTTCTCTCCCCAACTTTCCTCATTCTTACCAACATGTGAGATGTCTGTGTGAAGATCTAAGACTCAATGATGTGGCTACATATGTAATTTATATGTCTTTATAGATTGACTCTTACAGGCAAAGAAATTCTCTGAATACTGGATGGTGTTCAAGGTTTCTGTTTCATGTCAGTTTTTCCACAGAAGAGGCATACTTGAAGCCTTTTCATAAAACTCCCTACTTCAGATGTTTTGAAAGCACTTGGATTTTTTTAAACAGTCATAATTACCTTAATCACTATTCAGATTACGTTTGCTCTCTCAGCAAAGGATTGTCTGCTTAGTAAACCAATAAGTAGCTCACAGTGTTTGTAGAATTTTAAGATAATGGGGTGTTTTAAGCTGCCTGGTGCATATTTTCAAATTTCTATTGATATTCAACAACAACAATACATAAATGAATACATATAATGCAATCCTAGGCTGTATCTGTGCATGCCCATTCTTCCTGAGTTTGGCTTTCTACTTCTGCTTGTTTTGTTTTGTTCTTTGTTTTTCTTGAAACTCATTTTTGAAAGCCTGTGGTTCAGGTAGAGTGACATGCTGTAGTGTGGACCTGTCCAGCTGAGGAGGAGGGAATACTGTATGTACTGTCTTTTTAAGTGCCGAACATCAAATTCTTCATTCTCTTTTTTTCATACTGTTCTCTCAAGGATTTCTTCAAGGTTGCTTTCTCCTGAGAAAGTTTACTTGACAGCCATTCATTCACAGTCAAATGTCAGAAATATTGAATGTGTTATTTGTACTGTTTGCTTCATACAGTGTTTTATTGTGCTGATTCTCAATGTACTTAGAATCATCTGAGTGTGGCACTGAAATGGTGCTGAAACCGGGATGCCCTGATAACATCATGCGGCCTTTGTGTCCATCCCCCCAGGTGAGATCACGTATGGAGGCAGAGTGACGGATGCCTGGGACCAACGCTGTCTCAGGACAATCCTCAAAGGTGTCTTCTCTCCACAAACCCTGGAGCCTGGCTACACCTTCTCCTCCTCAGGTATTTTCAGTCTCAAGCTGCATGTGTTTGTGAGTGTGTGCAAAATGCCATTTGTCTCAGTGCATGCTCATATACTCATATTTTTTTGGGGATAAATGGTTTTCTCGCCCGTGTGTTTAAGGTATCTACTGTGCGCCAGAGACAGATGAGCTCGAGCAATATAATAAATATATTGAGAGTCTTCCAATCACAGATGGTCCAGAGATCTTCGGCATGCATGAAAATGCCAGCCTGGCCTTCCAGGTGAGGAACAATAGATGTATCTGCAAAAAAATCTGCAGATACTCTATGTCCCCATCTTTCAGCCTGTCTTCCTGTCAGACTTTTCACGATAGAATCATAGCAGCAGATGTTGTAAATGTAGTTATTTATAAATTGTTTTCCCTTTTATGTATTTGTGTTGTAAAAGGGTAGTGTGTTCAGTAGCTCAATTTATCTTGTAATTGTCATTATTTACGGGCTTCTTCATAATTTTATCCAGAGCTGCTCGCACAGTTTATGGACTGTTATAAAAGCATTTTCTATTCATAGAGCATGAGAGTGCAACTGCAAAGTAAATAAACAGTGAATAAACAGAGATGCTACATTGTGTGTGTATGTGTTTGCGTCCACAGCGCCAAGAAACCATGACTCTAATCAGCACCATACTGGATGTTAATCCTCGCTCATCATCCCGTCATGGAGCTAAAAGCAATGATGACATAGTCTGCGAGCTTGCTGATTCCATCTTAGCCAAGCTACCTGGTAGACACACACACACGTACACGTACAAACATAAAAATAAAAAAAACAGTGTAAACATGCAAACACAAAAAAAGTCATTCTACAGAATGTGTATCATTATCTATGACAACGTTCATACATGTCCATCTTGTCTATCTCCCATCCTGTCTTCCTGATATATCTCCCTGCTTGTCAACCTGTACTTGTATGTTTGTGTGCAGAACGTCTGGACATGGACGCGACAGTGGAAACTCTGTTTGTCCAGGATGAAAACAGTCACCTTAACTCCCTAAAAACTGTGTTGGGCCAAGAGACAGACCGATTCAACAACCTGCTTAAAGTGCTCAGGGTGACGCACATTGCTAGCATCCATAATGACACTGGGGCAGTTAGAGTTATCATAGTTTTGTATTTTTAATTGCCAGAATTGACAGTCGGCTATGAGTCATTCTTAAAAATCTTTAAATGAATGTTTAAATGAGTTTTTATTAGTTCCCGTATGTGTTTTTGGCAAATTCATCCAAACGGACAAAGATTAAAACTGAGTGATTTTATTGTAGTTTTACTAGTACTTGTACACAATATTGTTTTCATCAGTAGTCTTTTTTTCATGTCAGTCTACTATATGTTTTGCACCTAGTTTTAGTTTTAAGTTTACTGTAAAAATTTGAACACACACCTTTGGTCAAACTTTGCATCCTGTCAGCTATAGATATTTCTAAACTCCATTAGAGGTGTTATACTTAGATGCATGAAGATGTTTAAAACTGTGATATTGCCAGAGTAATACACATTCAAAAAGATGTATGAAAAAATACACAATATATCGTTTACATCAGAAATAAACAGCATTTAATGAGATATTCTTTGTCCTTTCCACCACCTCATTGTGATGTATGGTGCTTGTTTGTTTCCCAGATCTCCCTCATCACTCTGCAGAAGTCCGTTGCAGGTCTGGTGTCAATGTCAGAGGAGATGGACCGTATATACACAAGCTTGCTGAACAACCAGGTTCCCACCCACTGGTCGAACTCTGCCTACCCTTCCCTCAAACCTCTGGCATCCTGGGTCAGAGACCTGGCCCTCAGGACCTCCTTTTTCCAGGTTTGCCAGAAAAAGGAAAAAAGAAACACACACACACACACACACTCACACACACACACGTGTGCATCTTAGGCACTGCTAACAGTGAGTTGTGTTTAAAGTTTGTTCTAAAATAATTTGACCCCAGAAAGATAACAGACAAGCATGTGAATGAATCTAAAGATATGAATATTGGATTTGCTTCCTTCTTCCGGCTCAAGTCTCTTTTTGCAACACTGACATTCACATACACTGACACAACAGATAAATCTCACTGTGCACACTGCTTTGCTTGGGTGTGTGTGTGTGTGTGTGTGTGTGTGTGTGTGTGTGTGTGTGTGTGTGTGTGTGTGTGTGTGTGTGTGTGTTGGCACACATGCACTTATATTTTCGTGTGTTTTTGCTTATGCGTGTGTGTTTTTTTTCTTATCAAGTCAAAACACACCAATAGCACACGGACATTTTGTGTTCTTCCCAGAGGCACAGACCATCTCTCTCTCTCTTGCTCTCGCTATGGCTCTCTCTCTCTGTCTCTCCCCCTCTCTCCCTGTACACCCTCTCTCAGCACTTGGTTCATCTCCCCTGACTCAAGCTGCTCTTCCGTAAGACTGGTCTGAACATGTGTGTTGCACAATCACTTAAACTCACACTCTCTCTCTCACACAGACACACACACACACACACACAGGCGAGAGTTGCATTGGCACACAAAGTGATGAGTAGTCGCTGAATCAGACTGCACATGTTCACTACCTCAGAAGAGGGTCTACCTCACTGTCCCAGTCCAAGTGGAGTCACTGAGTCATTTTCAGGTCCCATAAGTAAAAAGATGCTGTAATGCACTGAACACAGCACATAAAAAAGTTATTCAAACACCCATCTAATTACATCTCCCTCCCTTTATCACTCTCGCTCTCTCTTGCTCTCTCCGTCTTGCTAGAATTGGATCACACGTGGTCGGCCCAAATCTTTCTGGATCTCAGGATTCTTCTTCCCTCAGGGCTTTCTCACTGGTAAAACACTGCAGCACCAAAATATCTTCCATGTTTTTTTAATGAACCGTAGAACCAAGACAAATTTCAAAGCTGCTACAGAGTGGTGAACACTCTAATAATATATGTATATATGTATACATGATAGTGACGTGAGTTTTAACAGCTCAGCATTGTCCATGTTCTCCTCTACCTGCTGGCCTGTAGGGGTGCTTCAGAATCATGCCAGGCGCTACAATTTGCCCATCGATGAGCTTGACTTCCGCTTCAACGTGGTGCCGACATACAGAGACCAAGTAGCAGTCTGTGATGCCCTACGCACTCAGCCCAACAGCGCTAAACTGGACATGGACAAGGAGGTATGTTTCAAACATGGGCTGCCCCAGACTGCATCCATGATTGTTGCAGCTAACGTCAGGGCAGCAGACATCATATGTGTCTATGGGAGAAATATTAAATAAGACTAGAATAGAAACTACAACAACAAGCAAACACTGTAATGGTATCTTCTAACAACAGTAGCTTTTACAGGACAGAGCCATCTATCTGCCTGTCGTTAAGTCAGTTCAGTACTGTCTTAATGTAGTTGTTTAGTATGTGTTCTTTTTCAGAAACTTAAACTAAGTTAAGTCTGTCATTATGTTTTGTTTATTTCTTTGAAGATTCAGACTAATCTTCACATATACTCTTTGCTTAAATTT
The DNA here is from genome assembly GCF_904848185.1 of Acanthopagrus latus. Classification (NCBI taxonomy): domain Eukaryota; kingdom Metazoa; phylum Chordata; class Actinopteri; order Spariformes; family Sparidae; genus Acanthopagrus; species Acanthopagrus latus. Next base: position 25,593,151 of record NC_051039.1, on the reverse strand, counting down.
AGATAATTGCAATAAAATGTAGTTAAAGGAATAGTTTAACATCTTGGGAAAAACCCTGAGTGGCTTTCTTGTTGAGAGTTGGATGAAAAGATTAACATCTGTTTATTATTTAATGCATACAATGACTGGTTGGAAACGTTACACACCGGATTATTCCTTCACTGTAAGCGGTGACCTCCGGAAATCTTGTTATATTCGTGACATTGCCAGGCAACCAGAAGAAAGCCTGTGAAGTTACTGCACCTGGCCAATAAACAGTCTAACGCATAACCTTGTGGAAAAGCATTTACACTGTTGTTTTTGTACGTATTAAACAAATGGTAATATTAAACAAAAGGTGCATTTTGTCACCTTTGGTCAGAGCCTGGCTAGCAGTTTCCTGCTGTTTCCAGTCTTTGTGCTGAGCTCAGATCGCTGTCTTTTGGCATTAGCTTCAAAATGTAGTTGAACATTGATAAGAGTGGCACCTATCTTCTCATCAAAGTCCCTGCAAGCATGTAATCTAAAAAATGGTTCATATTGTTTTAGCATTGGAAATCCAACCCAGTCTGTCTACATGTGATGTGGCCTCTCTCACCTGAGTTTACCTCATAAATCACTAAACCATTCTGACAACCACTCTACACCTCCCAGCTGATAAAAATGAAATGAAGCCATGGTTAAATGTGTGCATAGAGCTTGTTTCTATTGGTAACCAAGCTTTCAAAGTGAGCAGAGATGGTCAAACAATGTTTAATGTTTAATCATACTATGCATACATACATACATAAGTCTATATATCTTCACCATCTCCATCTCATTTGTGGATACGACAGTTGCCAGAGCCGGAGGATGGCGTGCTCGTGCATGGTATGTTCCTGGATGCTTGTCGCTGGGATGACAACAGGATGGTGATTGAGGATGCTTTACCTGGAGTGATGAACGCCGTGCTGCCAGTGATGCACTTTGAGCCACAGCAGAACTACGTGCCTGAGCCTGACCTCTACCATGCTCCTCTGTACAAGACATCAGCCAGAGCCGGGACTCTGTCCACCACCGGTACATATTGGATTCATACTGAGACACTCACTTATATACTGGTTTACACCTCACTTTGGTTTTTGTATTTGAAGGCAAATGTATACTGCATGAGTAAGCAGGGATTTATTGATTTGCTCAAGGGCACTTTAGCATGGAAGTACATCTCAATAGGTATTTTTGATGCCCAGTCTAATGGGTTGCGGATCTGACTGGACTTTTCTCTCACCCCTTATTTTTGTCTCTCACCAGGTCACTCATCTAACTTTGTTGTGACGGTAATGCTCCCCTCCAAGCAACCCAGTGACTATTGGATAACAAAAGGCTCTGCTCTTCTGTGCCAGTTGGATGATTAAGTCTTTATTAAAGAATGAAAATTAACTTTAAATGTTATTAAAATGCACAGTTCTATGCATTACCTTAAGTTGATGTTAATGTTAATGTTAAAGTAGAAGCCTTTGTGGAATTATTTCTAAAGATTTTCACATACATGATTTATGCTGAAAGTGCACCTCCATCACATATAGTGTAATAAACACTTCAAAACCACCGCTGACTGATGTGTTTCCTCTGGACACTTGAGGTTACTATCAGTTATATGCAGCAACAACGTCTCATCCTACTGACATTCGATGACAGCGGTGCAGTACATCCAGATCTTTGAAGATGAGACACACCTTATCTTTGCCATACCACATACTAGACTCCCATACTGGACAGCTCCACTACTGCTGAGCGGCAAGTCACTGGAAGATTGGGCTAACTGAAATTTACAGTACACATGTAGCCTCAGGGAGAGAGGAGATGGAGGGATGGACGACAGAACAGATATATATATGGATGAACAGAGATGGGTGGCCAGACACATGGATGTTAATGGTTCACTGAGGGAAAAAACAGCATAGCTAAGAGGGATGAGTTGAGACAAGAGAAGGAGTGATGATCATCGAATGATGAAATGTTTCCGCCACAGCCCCCCCACACATCAGCAGCCTATTTGTGTCACTTAGGGCATGCAGTGCTAACACATAAAATATGGCTCTTCAAACACATTAAGTACACCCACTGGTGCACTGAGGCAATGTGCAGACACACTGAATCTCTGTCTCTGTCACAAACACACACACACACCCTGCCTCCTCCACACCTTACTGGTCCGCTGACGGCAAGCAGGACAGGGCATGTAAACATTATATTTAACATCGACCTGGAACAGAACAGAAATACAAAAATACTCAGTAGCTCATGCTCACCATGATGGAGAGGGATAACTTATAATACTTACACTGTATCATACAGTAAATTGATGAGATACTCATAATACCTGTATGTTTAGAATTGGATTTTAAGCATTGTTACATTCAATTGTATTCTGAGATGAAAAAAAATCAATAATGATATTATTTAATAACCAATTGCTATTAAAACACAAAACTGCAATGGTCATTTCTGCTAGATTTTATAAATAACACAAAGTAAAGAAGTTCAATTTAACAGAGAGTTATTGTTTGAAACAATGCAGATTGGTCTGACTGATTGTGATTGTACTTGACTGTGTCAGTTGACTTGTTCTGTTCTATGTCAGCCAGAAAATGGATATACAAAATATATCTAATCAAATCGATAAATAATTCCCTGTTACAGCTGTACCATGAAGCTGGAGAACAGAAATACTGTACACAACAATTTACATTCTTCAAGTCTGAAGAGACTGAAAAGACTAAATGCATCACAGCTCTGCTGTAATGCTGCTCATAAGGCTAACATTAAAACAGAGAACTGATATCAGGTTTCTGATATAGACAGAATATGCACAAAATAAAGTGAGTCATTTGTATACTTAGTAACAACAACAATTGAAACATGAGATAACATTAAGTGTGCTATAAGCACTTTGTATGTATGGTTAACGTTTTTTGTATAATGATAAGAATTAAGCAAGTTCGTTTGGCACTTTATAAAATCAGTCATAAAATAGTGTAATGTGTAGTCACACTATTCATATTATAACACAGTGATCATTGGGTTAAATGTGTTGGAGACATAACAAGGCTTTGTCACTGCTTCCATCAACTGAAATGAGGATGAAACAATGATTCCCAGCTTGTTTGTTATGAGGCTGTACCTAGTTTCCCCTTTCCCCCTCAGTTTTACACTCTGTTCATCATTTACTCTCACTTTTCCAATATCATGTGACATTTCTGCTATCCCTCCTCTGTCCCTCAACTGCCCTAGCTGTGCAGACCACTGTGCACTTTAGGTTATTGGGCTGACATCTATTTTTGTGCGAGGTTGGGATCTTTAGCGCAGACAATTGCATTACATGGCATGCAAAGGCCTCCCTAAAGCTGTAAATGGTGATGAGTTGTCTGGCTTTATGGGGGCTTTTAAGTGCAAGTCATCAGGACATGTCAAACCTCTCTGTTCTTTAATCTCACCTTCACACAGATTTAATCACGGCTGGTGAAATCAGACTACTTCCTGCATCCGAAAGTGGGTTTCTGCTCTGAGAATGTCCCTTCTGCGTTTTCTTACATTTGGAAAGTGCACAAAGATCTATTTTTCATTTCCGTTTTAATTTTGTTACAGTTCATTCCCACTAGTGCGTGCACGATCAGTGAACACATTGCTTCACACATGCATGATTCTGCGCAGCTCTTGGATCAACACCAATGTTCACTGACCTCGTAACCTCCTTTATTAACCTCCTTTCTCCTGATCAATCCTTTTATGAGCCAAGATTATGCACTATGAATAACTGTGAATGTACTGTGCCGTTATTAGGATGAAAGTCAGAATGAAGAGGTGGGGGAAAGGCTTGAAGGAGTTAATAAGATTACATGCCCCGCTCACTCTGAAACCAGATTAACAATGTTTTATCACATACACACACACATACACACACACTTTCATCCCCGTGGATTAAGTCAGAGCGAAGGGGACATGCTTCATGTCGCAAACAGATGGGTCCAAAGAAAAATGGGGATGTTTTTTATTAAAAGGGGTAAAGAAAGAAGGAGGAGCAGAGATTAAAAATGATAAAGAATGTGTTCGCGGCCGATGAAAACAGCTGTAGGGCAATCAGGACAGCTGTTAACACGTCTGTTTGACAATTCATCGACACTTCATTACTGATGGAAAGCACCAATTGGCAGTGGGTCAGCCTTGCACTCTCACTGGAGTGATTTGTAATTCGGTTTAATGATGTCGACAACAGTCATTTGAGCTGAGCAGGAACTGTGTGATTACTCGGGTGTTTATCAAACTAGACTGTCTAGGTCACACGGGTTATTTAACCGGGACAGATTTCATTAAAAGTTGCAGCAGTGACTTTGAGGTTTGTTGGACGTCCACTCAGAACTCATCCTGACAGCTTTGACGGATTTAAAGGAATGCTTCAACATTTTGGGAAGTACACACAAGAGTTGGATAAGAAAATTGTGTTTTTACATTTAAAATGAAAGAACCTAGTTAATTTAGCTCAGCATAAAGCAAATGAGACTATAATAGTATATAATAGAATATAATAGTTTAATTGTAAAGCACATATCCCCATAAACTCACAATGTGTCATTTTTATACAGCTGCAGCAGCAGCTTGGAAACCAACACAGTCATGCCTAATCAACTGAATAGGTCGACTGTCACCGTTCCCAAAACAATTTGACCGTTGCAGCTTAGCAGCGGCACTCTCGCCATGAACAGCAGTTTCCTGAATTAAAGTCCTGTCCTTGTTTAATCCATCCACCATCCCTGACAGCCTCCCTTATTTGGAGTTTTCTGCTGTTTACACTGCTTCTCCTCACTTTCAATGCCATAAAAAATACTACAGCTTCTAAAGATCACTGCCAAACAACAAATGTTAAAATGGGTCGTAACGAGCTGATTCATCTGTAGACCTACATGGTCGCTTTCCCGAAGAGGTCAGGCTGAAAGAACCAGTTTACAGAAATCTCCTGTAAAACACATATGTATATTGTTGTTTTTACTACTCCATCTTTTCTACAGGCTACACAAACTGAGAAAAAGTGCAAATTAGTCAGTGTTAGAGGTTCTATCACACAGATTTTGTTACTTTTAGACGGAGCTTGCTTGCCATTTCCCAAGTTCTAGAAGGCCTAGTCTATTTATGTTAAGCTAAACTATGCTAAGATTACAAACTCTGTTGGTGGTCGTGGCTTGTCTTAGTGTGCCAACATGAGGTTTTAATCTTCTCATCTATGCCCTGGATTGATAGTAACCAGTAGGTGATTTGATGAAGGATGAGGGGGAAACCCACCCTCCTTGTAGGCAAAATGATCAAAATGCATCCCCCATGCTGCTACCCCCCTAATTCCGTAGTTGCAGAAGAGAGAATGCATGGACAGAGTTGTTTAGTTGAATTTGATTGATCCTTTATCTAACTGATGTCTGCGACAGTCTCTAGATGGCCAAGCATGGCTCTGACGCCAAAAGAACCAACAGAGTCAGATCACAAGTCAGGGGTTAATGAAGCGAACTGGGTCTATCTCCCTGTTGAAAGTTGACAAAAGCCTCTGAGTGATGATTTAGAGTATGTTCGGTATGCAGAACAAGCAGGTAGGTAAATGACAGGACGGAGATAATTTAAAGTTAAGTTAAAGGTCAGAGTGAACAGTGTCTGATGCATATTAAGTGTAAGGTGGTCGGCGAGTCGCACCCTGATCACCAGAAGGGTGTGTACATGCAGCCAATTATTCTACAAAGCAAACAGCCATATAGATCTCAGGAGGGGCAGGTGTGTGGTCTTTACAGAAGCTGAACAAGGTCCAGTGAGATCTGTTCCAGCTGACCTGGTACCGCCAACGCCACTGAAGAGTGAAAACATTACTCAGCGGGATGAATAACTCAGCAACCCCGCCTCCCCCCAAATTGCAACCCAGGCGGTCTGTGACTTCTCGAAACCAGAATACGGGAACAGTGGGACAGTCTGGCCAGCAACAGCTGTCTGTCTGCATGTGGTGAAGCCTGAGATTAGATTTGACCAATTTGAACATGTCGTCACTCTGCTGTGTGTGCGTGTGTGTGTGTGTGTGTGCAGGTGTGTGTGTTGTGTGCTGCCAAATGTCCAAACTAATATCGCAGACTGTAAGGAGATTGGATCCCTCCTGACTTGGTCTATCTCAATCGTTTATTTCCTGCTGGGGAATGAGAAATGCCGCTGAGCCTTGCTGTCTGAAGACTCACCCTCACATGTTTACTTATCTGAGCTCATGTTAACCTGTCAGCTCTGGGTGCAGAGAGCGTGAAAAACGAAAGTCTGGAAACTTGTCCAAAAACTTTATCTCCACTATACCTGGCCACATGACTCGCCTGAAAAGAAGATCATGGGGGAGACAACGCCCACAAACCATTTATGAATATTGTCGCCTTGACAGAAACCCCTGAGTGTTTGGATTTAGTGTATGACATGTAAATATTGAGCTAGAATCAGATGAATAGTTCTCAATAGCTATGAGAAAGTGCTGAAAAATGGAAAATGTGTCAGTTCTTGTTTGTCAATTCTCCGGCAAAAAAGCAAGTAACATAAAAAGGATCAATACTGAGAGCTGCCTGGTTTCATAAATCAACAGATGCTGTGCTCGGCTGTGACATCTCTATCACACTGTGTCAGCTTGCACTGAACTAATCAATGTACAAAAACATTTTTATTACATTAGGAGCTTTTGCTGGAGATTTCAGATTTAAAGAAATAGTTAAGAATAGCAGACATTACCTACTTTCATGCGACTTGCAACCTGGAACACAGCAGCATTACATTATGCCAGCATCTGAGTTTCCAACCCTGAGTGTGACGTTGGAGAAAAATGGCCGCCATGTGAAAAAGGTCTACTTTCTCCTTCGCACCGCCAGATACTCATTTGGAGAGACTTGCAGGTGGAGCTTGAGTCAAGTTGTTTATAATATATCATAAAATCCAGTTATTTATTTAATAATTAGCGTAACTGTTTACATGCAGAATGTGAACAGGCTTTCCATCATGCTGTCTTGTAATGTAATTTTGTGATAGTAGGCAATTACAAACATTGTAAGAGTAAATGGACGCCCCTTTTCAAGCATCATACCAAAATCCTTGCTAGATATATAGATGTAGTAAGTGTTTATGTTTTGTCCATTCAGTATGAATATGGAGCCAAATGACAGTTAGCTCCATCCTAGCTAAGACTGGAAGTGTCTAAAACTACATCTATCATCATATGTAGGTTCCTTTAGTATCATTTTAGGGGTACACCCTTTTTTTTTGTATATATTAAAGGTCTCATATTATGAAAACCATGTTTTCTCTTGTCTCTACATATAAACTGGTCCTCCCTGAGCCTGCCAACTCCCAGAATGAGGAAAGCAAACAAGTCCTGCATGATCTCTGCAGCCCACCCGCTGGCAACACGGTGCTCCTACAGGCTGTTCAGATTCAGCGCCCGACGTGACATAACGACAGGAGAGATTTTCATAGGCTGACCTCCTCTGCGTGAAAACACTCCCCACTCTCCCTGGAGATATCCGAGAGGGGAGCGTTCATCCCTGAAGTGAAGTTCGGTGTGTCCAGTGGTAAGATAGCAGTGTTACGCAATGTCGTCGCTCAGAGCTAGACACACAAATTGCTCTGTTGTAGGTTGTAAAAATCAACATCAGTGCCTATATTCTGTCCCAGCTACAGAACAACAGAAAAAACAATGGTTGCATTTCATTTTTAACAACAATGTGGTTCGTGTAAGTTTGCGTGTGTGTGCTAACCACTTCACATGCTTCAGTAACGAGGGTCAGTATAAAGCTGGCTTTGCCTCGACACTGACCCCCGTAAAAGGATCATTCCCAACCGTACAGGACCCAGCAACTGCACCTGAGCCACAGGTAAGTGTCGCCAAGTTTTGATAGTATTTACAGTTACTAAAGAACTATAAGTTACATTTACCGTTAGCAGGAGCTAGCATTAGCTACGTGGTAACTGTAACAACACATACAAACAAACTAAGTAGCATATTCACACACTAACCATTCTGAAACGTCCTGCTGCAGCCGCAGAATCTGTACTTCTTCAGGAGCCTCTCCTTCTGGGTCCCATTCTGGGTCAAAACTGGTATGGTATAACGATAGCATCTCGGTGAGCCATAGCGATACATCCACCATAAACATTAGGGTGTGTGCAAGGTGCGTTGACAGACTGAGCTCATTAGCATTTAAAGTTGCAGGCACAGAAACAGCCTGCTCTCAGTAGAGCTCAGTAGAGTGAATTTTAGACAGCTGAAATTCAGGACAACGGATGGGTTTGGGGCAATACATTTCAAATACAGTGTTGTAAGCTGTGTGTAAGTGATGAAAAACATTATAATATGAGACCTTTGAACAAATGGGAATGTTAAACAAATGGTGCATTTGGTACCTTTGTTACAGAGAAGGCTAGCTGTTTCCACCTGTTTCCAGTCTTTGTGCTAAGCTAAGCTAAGCTAACCAGCTGCTCCTCCAGCTCTGTTTTTACTGCAGAGAAATTTAAAATGGGATCCATATTCTCGTTCTTCTCTATAAGTATTTCCCAAATGTAAAACTACTTTAAAGCTTGTAGTAAGAAAATGTTTTCTGCTTGTCTATCGTCTAAGCTGTGAAAGATCACATTATTACATTACATTATTACACATTATGTTGTTAACATAGTGTCACTTCAAGAAAGGAACAAGGCTTGTCTGACAACTTTGGTGAGTGAAAGCATTTTTAAGTGTATTTTTTAGTGAAAGGTAGCATGCCAACCACTCAAAGCCAGTAAATAACACATTTCTCCTTTATTTTTTTTCTCAAAATAGTCATGTACAGTGAGCCTTTATGTACATCCTTCAAAGGAGAATGAGTCATACTGAGCAGAGAGGCACACACCACAAAGAAAAAGACACTCAAGTTGACAAATACAACACTGGTGATTAGAAAAGAAAGGCATGGCAAAAGCAAACAGTCACACGCTCATTTTACATGTACATTTCGGTATCAGTCAAGAAAATATCACATTTACTCTACTATTAGGAACCAGTAATGTGGTGTTAGCTTCAGTACAGCTTTGACCTGTGAATTACAGAATGTCTTTCACCCTGAACACCTAATTCTCTTCTCAAAACTGCAGTGCAATCTCTTTTGAGAGGGCCCATCAGTCGTCCACTGGACACACTATGAACTCTTTCAATGCCATAAACATCAGCACGAGTGAGTAACAATAGATATGGGTCAGGTTATCTCACAGGGTATCTACATAATTGGCTGTCATCAGTTGTCAGTCCATGTTACTGTATGTTGATGACACTTCTCATTCCCCAGTCTCATGTGATTCATTCCTTCTTCGCTGTTCTTATTTTCCAAGATGAGTCACTGATCATGGTCTTAAATCATTCCTCAATCTGTTACTCATCCTTGCTTACAGCATCTAAGAGCCTCTTCCCTCTTCTGTCCACATGTACTTCGACGGGCAGAAGAAACAAACCAAGCACAGTTTTCCTTAGATAAAAAAAAAACAAAAAACAAACAAAAACAAAAGAGTTTGGTTCTCTCTGATTATCAGTGTTCACTTCTTTAACTCCAGTAATCCTCTGAAATTTCAATCTACATGATGTGGGATGACATATGGACCAACATTAGCAGAACAACATTTTGGTAAATATGATTATCAGCTTTCTTGAAGACGAGAAAACTGACATCAATCCTATGGTTGTCCATTTATAATATGAAGCTACGGTTAGCAACCAGCTAACAAGCTAACTGGGGGTAAACAACTGGCTTGGCTCTGTCCGAAGGTAACAACATCCATGTTTCAGCACCTTTAAATCTCACAGATTATTCTTTTGGTTCTTTACTCAATTTCTTTTCTGCTAAACTAAGCTAAGCTTACAGCAGCTGCTGTGCGTAGCTTCATAATTATTGTTCAAGTATGAGATGGTATCCATCTGCATAATATTTCCTTCTGTTTCCAGTGTTTGTGCTAATCTAACAAACTGACTGCCGACAAATAAGTATTTTATATTGACTTGAACTGACTGTAGCTATACTGTACTAAGGATCACAGATAAACCCTTTAGACAACATTTGTGTAATCCATAACCCAAGTGTGAAATCAAAACATTTGTACATTAGTTTTTCCCTGCCGTTTTCCGATTCCATCTTACTGTACAGACAGGAGTGGCATAAATCCCTTGTCTCACTCTAGACTGGAATTCCTCCTTTAATGTCGCAACAGTGATGTCTCTAAAACAGTTACATTACATTTTTAGAATAAAACAATTTACCAATTTGTGATATTTAAACAATAATAAATATCCCATTCCTGGTGGTTAGAGTGTAAAGATCATTTGTAAGAATTTAAGTTGAAACCAGTTTATATATATATATATATATATATATATATATATATATATATATATATATATATATATATATATATATATATATATATATATAAAAACTGGTTATTATTCAGCAGGGTGTGAATAATAAGGGTGTGAATAATAAGCAGTTTTGACATTATGACGTCCATGTATTGTGATGCAGAAATATCTACTGAAGTTCTCCAGCTATCCTGTTTCAAAGTTCTTGTGCTAGTGGTGTAAACACTATACCGTATTTAGCGGTCACTCCAGTGATATCCTGCTCACTTTCGGGTTTTGAGTATTAATTGGACAGGTAGCTACTTCTTTCATATTGTACCTTTGAATCTAAAAAAATTGATTCAAAGTGAAAGAGTACTGCATGTTCATTTTAGCCAAGATTGACCTCACCTTTTCCTGCCAGTCCACGTGGATATGACATTTAAATGTTGTACAGTCTTGGAGTCACAGAGTGAAAGGAAAGCTTGTCAGCTGGTGGCTGCTATTTGTATGTACTTGGCCCATTGATTAAATCTAGCAGCATGAATTTCATTTCCGTGAGTATTACTGCAGCAGTCTCACAGTGAGCTGGATATTGTTGATTCCATTCTTTATCGGTTCCGCCTAAAATTCCACTTAAAAATGGCCGAGTGCTAAGTTGCAGGAGTCTGCGAGCTCAGCTGTACCCGTCAAAGGGGGAATTCACATGTGCCTTCTCCCAGCGAGGTTGCAGGGGATCAGAGGGGATGCTTCGGGTAGCGAGGAGAGACAAGGTTTAACACAAATCTGTTACATAAGGTCACCCACTAATCCCTGTTGCATGTTGTTGCCAGAGATTAGAGAAGAAAGTGTTTGCCTTTCGCCGAATATTAGGGAGGAAAAACACAAAGCTCTCAGCACTACAAAAGATTAGTACCAAATGCATCTCTACTGGGGTGATGTCCGTCGACAATGAATTTGAAAATCCCTCACAAAAACAAATATTGTCTTTCAGCCACTACTCACTGTGATCTTCATTGTGAGTTTTTCTCTTCATGCAGCAACACATTGTGTAAGCAGCACATTAGCCTGATAACATTGAATAACTCTCAAAAGATAAATGCGCTGTCAATTTATGTGAGACATTTACACAGAGCAAGAGTGCACCCACACTAAATATACTCTGAAACGTATTTGTTAATAACTGTCTTCAAAAGTAAAGTCACCATTAAAGTACGACTTTCAGTGGTAATGGTGAAACTTTCTCTATTCACATTAATGGGTATTGAACCTGAAGCTGTGAAGGAAATGAGAATATCAGTGGCAATAAATGAAGGGCGAGGACATGGTGTAAAGCTGAAATGAGTCGTCGATGAATGGAATAGTCAATGGAGAGGAAGTTAATAGACCATATTTACACAGCAACCATTGTGCTCATGGTGGTAAGTTCCAGTGTTGTACAACTGAGTTCCTGCAGTATAGACTTATATGTTGGGAATCTGACAAGTTGATACCATTTAATTGCATCCTGATTGATCAGGAAATCCAGAAGGACTTTGGGTGACACTTCAAAATATTTGACAGTCCATTAGTTAACGTTAGACTTCAGCTAATGTTAGCTTTCAAACACGTCATAGCTAATTCCTGTTTGATGGCGTCACGATACAATACAATAGGTGTAAATAAATTCTAATATCAGCACACATCTTGGTCAAATTCATTAAAGCCTGGAAGTGAAACACATCGGATGTAACCCAATGGTGTTAGCTAGGAAGTTGTTGAATGCTAACATTAGCTAATGGGTTATCAAAAATTTTGTTTTGACTGATATAAGGCCTGATGTCCCTCCAGATTTTAAATGTCCATCTTCTTTTCAGTTCTTGATCAATCAAGAATCTGTGAAATAGCAATTTGTCAGATTTTCTTGAGTTAATACAACTTGCAACCAAGAACACGGCAGCATAACGACGTCCCAGCATTCAAGCTTCCCATCCTGTGCGTGACGCCAATAGAAAATGGCCACTGTGTGAACATGGTCTCACAAACATTTGCATTTTCCTGCTGCTCAAATGTAAGGAATCGAGAGCAAATTTAACATCTTTGAGTTTTGAAATGTTCAGATAAAACAAGCAATTGGAATACGTTGCCAGGGACTAGTTTTTTTTGTGTTATTTTTCATTTTATATACAAAAACAACTAATAAAGAGTAATCTAAACAATTATCATCAGATGAATCAAGACGTGTAATGTACAGTGCTGTGAGTTAACATGTCGGTAGCTCTCAGTAAGTCCACCAACTTAATAAAAGGATTTCATCTCAATGTCACCACATTAATAAAGTACGATGTATTTTTTTTACAAAATACAAAACTAACATGACTAGACTTTTAAATGAACTCTATTGACTGTACTGTCTGTAACTGCTGAAGACATTAAGACAAAGATGAGAAGTGCTACAGTGGGGAGAGGAAGTGAAAGAGAGCTCACACAAGTTGCAGATAAAGAGCTGGAAGGGAATGAGTGTTAACGGTAAATTCTGATGAGACGTGAAGACCAAAGGGTGGCAGGTGAAGGATGTCAGCAGGGATACAGATGAAAAGTGCATTAGTGTGAGTTTCTACATCATTAACTACCGCACGTAGCCTCACCCTCCTACATGGCATACTGTATGTATGGTGTTAGGTGGGGGAGAGCCACTTTGAAAAGGGAAAAATCACACCAACCCTAAACAACCATATACTGGTAAGAGATGTGCGATGATAGAGGGCAAGGTTTGGTTCGATCTATTGTAGATGTTACAACACTTATCAAATATGTTGTGAGGCGTCACATAGTTGTAGCAGGGAGGCTCGTGTGGCACAGTTCTAATCTCAGCAGGACTTCCAATGTTAGCTCCATCTCCTCTCAGAAAGGGAAGAGATCAGCCTTATGTGAAGTCTTTGGAAACAGCCTCAATGAAGTTGGGGGCTGACATGAGGATGGTGAAGGTGCAGATGATGGAGAAGAGCGAGAAGGCCACCAGGCATAACCGATCCACCACCGCCGCTGCAAACTTCCACTCGCTGCAGATCGCCTCGCCCTCGTCCTGATCCCGGAAGCGCCTGGCGATGTACTGCACTTCCTCCAGGATCCGGGAAATCTCCGGAACCTGCTCCAGCAGCAGAGTCCGCGTGTGTTCTGAGAGAATTTCGTGTTGGGAAGAGCCATTGGGGTGGCCTCCACCACCACCGCCACCGCACACCACCACACCTGAATCGGTGCTCGGTGGGAAAGCAGGGTTGTCCGTGCCCATCGAGTGGTAGCCGAAGTACAGGTTCATGCTCCCGTTGGTCGTGGTGGACTGCGTAGACGCCTGCCCTGGTATAGTGCTCATCTGGATGCTGTTGGTGCTGGTGTGGTGAGGAGGAGGGTGGGTGGAGTACTTGTAGCTTGCAGGGGTACTGGAGCTCACGGCTGTTTTGTTTTCCTCTCCAGGTTTCTTCATGCGGAGAAACCAGGCGCACCAGTTGAGTAGGATGACTCGGACCTGGATGAAGAGATGTGATAAGGGGGAGAGATGAAGATGGTGAGTTATAGACCAAGATATGGATGTGAGAGTGAGAATACAGAAAGGCAAGAAGAAAGTACTAAAGTATGAAGAAAAAATAACTTTTTTTCCTGTGCTACATTGCGGTGCACATCGGCCATGGGCTTTTAGAAAATATTGTAAGACTTGGAGCTGCTGTGATGAAGTACTTCTGTGTTTTTGACCTAAGTGTGGGGGTAGACTCACATTTAATTAAAAGCTTTGTTAACCTGAAGATAAAATAAAACCACAAAAAGGTGCAATAGGTCAGAAAAGCCTCCTTACTTTTGGAACTACCTTAGAATTCTGGCCTTTTCTTACAGATTATCAATAATAAGACCATTTAGCCATTTAAATTGAGTGAGGGAGAGTGAATTGAGGTGAAGCAGCACTAGACAGTGTGAGAATAAAAATCTATTTTTTTAACACTTAAGCATATAAACTTTTTTCTAGTAGACTCCCCAAAAGAAGTATGAACGTGAACATTTGCACAATATGGGACTTCTAAAATGAAGTGTTGTTTTTTAAATATATAAATGATCTGTTAGTTGAACTTTGTGTTGAGACAACCTTTGCAAACCATCGAGTA